>NC_056750.1:400706390-400803890 GCF_019279795.1 Protopterus annectens | reverse complement strand
GAGTGAGTAGGTTAGGTAAGGGAGAGAGATAAGATGTAGAGGGGGAGGAGAATAGGAATAAGTAGGGTAGGGAGGAAGTACCGGGAGAGAGATGATAAGGGGTAGGAGGGGGAAGGGAGGAAAGAAAGACCAAAAGGTAGAAAAGAATAGAAAAATGAGAGAGGGAGTAGATGAAGAAGGGTGGGCTAGAGAGGTAGAAGAGGAGAAAAAAGATAAAAGAAGACATCAGGAGTTGATGTTGAAGGATGTAAATAGGCAGATAAGTTTTTTACTGAATTTATTTATTTACTTATTTTACATTTGTTTACCGGGAAAGTCCGACTGGACACAAATCCTTTTTCAGCGAAGGCCCGGGGAGAAAGGCTCCAGTTACAGCACATTACTAATTCATTATAAGACGAGGATTAGATTTATTTACATATCAATAAAGCATAAGAAAGTTTAGCTATGATTATACAGTGAGCAGTATGTCATTAGAAATATACAGAGTGATACAAATTTATAGGGTGTACATAATTATCATACTTTTCGAAGTGGGAGAGGGGATATGGAAGAAAAGTGAACACAGAGAAATGAGACTAGAAATAAAAAGAGCAGTCAAATGAATGACAGAGGGAGGTGATATGACAGGGGTCAGCCTAAAAAGATGGAGTAGGATTAATTTAAGTGATGGCTTTTACCCAAACATAGTAATCAATATGCACTTTCCTACCTATGTGATTATGTAACCTTCTCTTGAAACTGTCGGCAACAATGTTCAACACTTTCAGGCACACTATTTCATACAAGAACTACATTTTTTGCAACTTTGTTTTCTTAAAATGCTGTTATTCTTTCCACCTCCAGGGTAATGAAACAAATAATCATTCATGAATACTTTCTTATAAACAGACTGGCATTTGTCTTCTTTATGGCAAGAACAGTCATGCACAGTTACCCATAATCATATGGGAGTTCCTACAACTACTACAATTATGTTTCTTGTATAGCTAGAATGCTAGCTTGTATTCCCCTGCTGGAGGAATAAGAACACTGTTCTTACCTCAAGGTCACCCTTACAGCTACATTAAATGTGGCATCATGGCAGATGGTGTTATACGATAGTCAACCTTTACAAAGGATTGATAGTTGATTACAGACCCGCTCTGTTCATAAATTCATTCTGCAAACTACCAAAAAAGAACAAGCGGGTTTATTTGGGATTAACATGGCTTGGCTTGTAAAGGCTGTAGGCTGCTAGCCTAGTAACCTCCTATGAACCTATGATTGGCAGAATAACCCACTTTATTTTCCCTCTTTCTAAATAACATGTAGAACCAATGTAAATGTTCTAGGCTGTAACATCATAGAAATTGTCAGAAATAAACACTGCAAATGTTTTCTGAAAACTTTAACATGGCCAAAAAATTCCAGAATGCCTCAAAGTTAGAAGTAATGTTTTTCTCCAAAAATGCAAACAACTTGACCAACACTGCCATTCTCCAGCAATGATTTAACCTTGAAAATATAACCTCTGCCAGGTAAATGTCTTGACAACCAAATGAATCTCAAACAGCAGCACTGCAAAATGCCTATACAAAAATTAAGATAAAAGGATGTTTTGTGCAGGCATATTCCTTCCTTTTGTTAGGATCTGAGCTCATCATTTATCAGGCTATCCAGCTTTCTTCTTTTTTTCATGGATCTGTCTGCATTATTAACATCTCCAAATCTGCATGAAATATCTTGGGAGTGCAACTTGGCTATCAAGCACTTTACTGTTCTTAATTTTCTGCTGTTTATTAAAAGTATTCCTCCATGTTATTCTTCAGTACCATTTACAACTTGCTTTTAAACTTCTAAATAAGGACCCATATTCTACATGTAGCAGTCTACTCACATAATATTACACCTAGCAAAACTTCAAACCCTTTGACATGTTTACTCTTAAAGTGTATGAATCTCATAAAATATACACAGATTATGTAGTACATGGCAACCAAAGCACTGAACAATCTTTTTGCTAACATACCTTCTCAGTACAGTAATTGTTAGTTTGCATTCTTCTGCACTAACTACTTAAACAGGATGCAGTATAAAAAGACTGATATTACTCCTGCTGGAGTCAGCCTGCCTGCAGTTTCTTGTACAAGCCTTGTTAATATAAGCTATCTAAACTTTAAATGTTACTCTCTCTGATACCATGCCCTGAAACTGATTGCTGTTATAGACTACATTGCTTGCTGCTGTTGCTGCTAAAATGCTGACTTTTAATACCTTATAAGAATTTATTGATTACTTTATTAATTGCATTAACTAATTTAGCTTAATTTATTACTCATTCCTTTGCTACCACTCTGTATTGTAGAGATCATTCAGCTTTATGAAATACTAGGGATATGTCTGCTTTATATTAATTACCCTGTTTTTTACATTTTCTTTTTGGATCTACTGAATTACTGAATACCTTTTGCTGCACAATCTACTATAAATTATAATCACTACACTGAATTAACATTTCTAACACTGCTATCAGACTCATAAGTGAAAGGATAATTTCAGCTCTTGTCTGAGGTGTGAGCCCAAGACCTCTGGCATACTATGCTGGCAATAACTCACTGCTTTGTATATATGCTCTTTATGGGATCATAAATTTAAATGTCCAGTTTCTGATCTGTTGACTTTTTCAAGCTGGACTAAATCCAACTGTGTGTGTATGTGTATGTGTGTGTGTGTGTGTGTGTGTGTGTGTGTGTGTGTGTGTGTGTGTGTGTGTGTGTGTGTGTGTGTGTATGTGTGTGCGTGCGCGCATGTATGTGTGTGTTGCTTACCACTACTAAAATCATCTCATGGTTTCTTAAAAAATATGCAGCAATGTATACTGTTTACACAGAAACAGTAGTTTATTCAATAATGTAGATAGATGCTGTAACACATCTCCGTTCCTTTTTTGTTTTGTTATTGTTTTATTTTAGTAGTAAGTTACCCAGTCTGTTAGCCCCATGGTATATGTTTAAGACATAGTGGTTTACAAATAATTGGGTCCAACAATGCCTTAGATACCAAAAATAGGTTCCTAGTACGTCAGTGAGCACAGTATGAGCTCCATTAATACATCTATATAGTTTATGTTTTGTTACCCTAGTATTTTCTTTGTGATTAACCTTTTAATGTCCTCCAGTTACACAATATTTTTCATTGCAAAAGCTGCATTTTTCTCTGTAAATGGTTGACTCACCTCCTACAGTAACACAGTTATTTCTTTGGAATGTCCATACAGTCATTTTAGTTATTTATGAATTCATTTCTTTGATTATATTAAAATGCAAGCACTGTTAACAAAATTCCCCTCCTGTCTTTGATTTGTACCGATAATCACCACCCTCTCTTGGGTGATTCAGGACTGAGAAACAACTAGTGTAGTTTGCCCAGAAGTGTGGAGCCTGAGTTAGTAAGGTTGCTGGGTCTGAGTAAATCCCAGATCACAAAAACAGCAAAAGAAACAGACTGGAACATGACCTCGCTGTGCAGGTTAAAAATATTTAAGCCAAACGTAAAACGCCATATAAAAAGAAAGGAAATGTATATAAAACAAGGTAAGCACTTTCACATCTACAGACAGATTTGAGGCCGTGTTCCAGTCTGCTTCTTTTGCTTTTTTTTTTTTTTTTTTTTTGTTTTTGTGATTTGTTTTGAAGTAGAGGACTGGTTAACTGGAGACAGACTCTTTCTTTTCTCTTTAGGCATTTAAATCCCAGATCTCCCTCAACTGAGTGATATTTAATGGTATTACATACTGAAATTGCTTAAAAAGAAAAGGTCTCATGTTTTTAAATGCCCCCAGTGTATGCCATATGTCATCTGTACTTGGCTACATGCAGTAGATGAGCACTCAGCGCTGAAGCAGAGAAGTGTGTCGTGTACAATGTACTGCATATATATTTGTATGACCTGGTACAGATGCAGGACATTGATTACATTTACTTGATATAAATGAGAAACAACCTGACATAGTCATCATTCCAAATTTTGAAGCAGTTCGCTGCAAATTCCTGAATTTGCACATTAGGCAGAAAAGAAAGGGCTATACCAATGCATTCGTCCATGATGGCATTCGTCCATCTTCTTTGCATAACCTGATGGAATTTGGACTCTTCTTTGAACCTTGCAGTAACCACACTCCTCCTATCCTTGCTGTCTGAGTACATGGCAAGATTGTTGTCATATTATCTGCTATTTGCAGCATTAAACCTTTTAATGCTCACCTATTCAGTAAAGTTTTAGGTAATGCCAACCAGTTCTTTCCTCTGCTGGGATGACGCATTTAACTTCTGTAGTAATACTTCCTTGAATATTCTGTATGCTTGTTTTTACATTCTAAAGACATATAAAATCCTAAACTATGTCTTACAGTATTGGTATTTGCACATCTGAGAGGGAGTACATAAAATGAATCCCAACACTTTCAAAAATAAACTGCAATTCAGTGAATTCCAAGCCTTGCAGTTATACCTTTTTAAGCTTTTTTGCAGTGTGGGAGGACACTCCTAGTACCTATGTTTAATTCCAAAACCATTGGGACTTGGATTTGGGGTTATATCCCAAGGTACTGCAACCTTAGACCTACCATTTATTAGTTATATTCATTCTTACCATTTCTAGGATTGCATGCACAGTCCTTAGAATTTCAAGAGGCACCCACTATGGCATATATCAGGGAAGGGATGCTGAAACATAACCTCCGGAAGCCCTATCAAACTGCCCAGTCACTGCACAGTCTGCAGCCATTTTGTCTACACCACAATTTAAATATCATGTGCAATTTTTTTACCACTTGTTCATGTAATTGTACTTTTGTCATGCATTGTATGCTTTGAGTCTAAAATATGCAAGGTTCACACTAGTTACTTCAATGAGCATATGTTTCAGTTTAATAAACTCACATTGGTATTTTTTCTGTATTCATTTCTACAATTACTTCCTGATTCTTTGTCATCTGAATGTGCCTTCAGATAATGTTGTGGGGGAAACAGTTTGCAGTTCAACACCTTGATTTATTGAATTGAAAGGTGTCCCACTATATCAGGAAAAGGCAATGAGGTTCTATATCTATAGCATTACATGAATGAATCGCATTACCTAGTCTAAGCAAAGCCCAAACATCCTTGAGGGCTCAGCAGAGCTGCTGAATTTGGTTGATTTTCTCTGGTAGAGTAGCTCCACGAGTGTGTCAAACCTGGTGCTGTTGGTCAGGAGCCAGGTCTGTCATACAGATGGAGCTGCTGGTCAGTGCAGAAGCTCCACCTGTAAGGTGGCATGGCCATCATACCTGCTTCTTCTTCATCCAGACTAAGGAATGGGCTTGTGAAGGCACTAGCCTAAGAGGGAATTAATTTGTTTTTGAAAACAGAGCAATAAGAGATTTCTCCACTGAAGTGTGGGGGATGAATCATCATGCACCAAACTGCTTGTGTATGTGTGGCTCCCTCCACACCCAAAACCTACATTACAGTTGTATCTGTATGTGGAACTCAGTACTGCAGGAGGTTCTGCTGACTTCCCACCAGATACAGTTAGACCTTCTGCATTGCTGAGAAGCCTGTTAAGTTCCAAGAACAGTTTTTATTCCAGCACTAAGTTAGTCACTGTATAATGTTTGCAGACCTACCTTACGAAAGGCTATCAATGAGATGATTCACATACCTTCAGTTTTCTTCCCATAAAAGGTGATCATCCCATTGCAGACAATCATACCACAGTATACTGTATTTCTTTTTACACTTTATGCTAGCACTATATACTTCTCTTGGAAATGTATCTGGTTCCAGTTTGCTTTTGTTACTTTTTATGTAACTATCTATGCATTTATTTATTTATTAATTTCTTGTCTTGCCTGATTGACTGACTGACTAATTGTGCTGCAGTGGACTGTATCACTATCTGAATCAGTTGCAAACTGTAGTATACACACCAATCTGCTATAAGCAATTTATTCCACCCATTGTGTCATAATAATCCAGGACGACAAAACTCAGGATTAAAAAGTACCCAGACAACAGCTCAGCATACAGTAAATGCAAAATCAAGTTTATGAAACTTAATCAGCATAGCTCCAATGAAGTAACTAAAGTAAAAACTACATATTTTAGAATCATAAAGCACACTTCACATGAAAGCATAAGTACTACAAGAAAAATGTAAAAAAAAATCCCTTTGCACATAATCTTTAACTAAAATAAGTCTCTGAGTAAAAATTTTTACTACTTTCATGTTCACTTCAATATTCTAAACCCCTCATAAACTTCCAAAAGGGAATGCAGCTTCTCATTCTGTGAATGGCTGTAACTCAGTCATTCCCGATAAGTTCTAAATCTTTTTGAAAACATACTGCAAAAGACTTCTGCTCTAATTAAAATCTAACTCTTCTCAGTATGAAACTTCCTTACAAGCTGGTCATTATGAAGTTAGGAGAACCGGCTGTGCCAAGACTCATCACCCCGTATTTGTATTTGAAACTTGCTCTTTGGCAGAAGTTAGTATACCACTGACCTTACAAAAATAACCTTTTCTATCTGCAAATCAGTAACCATAATCATTAAATTAACTGCTGTATAATGGAATCTTGTTTCCGTAATTCTTGGAAGCAATATATTCTAATCCCCATTCTCAAAGAATGTAAATCAGTAGAACTGAATTTGTTTCAACTTATTGCTCTTTTATCCAAGTTCGAAAATTATGCAAAACATATAATCCACAATCACTTTACAAACCATTTTTTTTTTAGACTCCCAGCATTCCTTTAGGCCTAACGATTGCAATGATACTGTACAATTAATCCTGAAAGAGATTATCTGTTCAAATGTTAATACAGGAAAGGCTGTTGTCCATTTACTTTCAGATATGCTAAAAATTTTCAACAATATTTGTCATCCGGTATTACTAAGCTGTCATGGAACTCTTGGTCTGCATTTTACAGCACTATCATTTTTCTAGAATTATCTGTCAGATGGAGCATAGGCATGATGCTGGGAATTTTTCCTCTCCAAACCTGTCTAGTTCAACCAAGTGTTCCTCTCAAGGTCTGTTGTATGCACTTACATTTGTTTGCCATTGTAAGGGTATGTTTTGTCAGTGTTCCCCAGACAAAATTAATTGGTTTGAAGGTGATATCTTAATCTGCCTGGCTGTGTCTCTCTCCTTGGCCCAGTCTTCTCATCTTCTCTAACAAGATTTCACTCACATAGACAGGTTTCTTTATCACAAACATGCTTGCTATAGGTGGGTGGAGTTTCAGTATTATCTCTCTCTTGAACAAATCTGTTACTGTTGTTAATTCTCCCTAAATTCTAGGTGTTACGATCTACTATTGTAAAATTCAGTGTGAATAACAATCATGCTGTCTCCAAGATTAATTCTCCCTAAATTCTAGGTGTTACAATTTACTATTGTAAAATTCAGTGTGCATCCAAGAGCAATCATAAACTGAGTAAATTGTGCAAATCATCTGGCTTCATGACCATCAAAAATAAGCCTAGACCTGCAGAGGCAGTTCTCCTCCGACATTTCTTCTTTGTTTTCTATTCACTGAATGCCTCACTCACGCAAGCAATAATACCTTACAGGGTGTGTGTTAATCTGTAATTAATGCCCACCCAGGGGTGTTATGAGGCCCAACGCAATTAATTACAGATTAACACAAACCCTGGAGGGCATTATTGTGCTTAGAAAATGAGCTCTCTGTAAAATTGTTGTTTTACTTATTTATTTTTTTAAGTACTATATTATTTTTTTATATATATATTTGATGAAAAATAGTTCCTCCAACTAATGTTTCAAACTAGCTGTAATGTGTGTTAGTGGTGTTGGAGGAAGTATTTTACATCCAGAACAGAACGCTTAAAAAATATCCAGGCATTTACATTATTTTTTGGTCCCTTACTCCTAAAACGTTTGGTTTGTTGCCAGTCATTCGAGATTGAAGTTGCTAAATAATGTCATACATTTGAGTTTCAGACTATTATTTTCTTCATAAAATTCATACTAACGCAAATCCTTTTAATTAAGCAAATTTGTAATTTTACAAGAGCAGTAATTAAAATCTGTTTCTATTGTTGAGCCTTTATTCCCTCCTTATTGTATGGCTTTATCCAGATTTCTTCAGCTGTAAGGTCCAGAGGTATGCAGACGTCTTTACTGTCGCTCTCACTCAGTCTCTCATGCACACCTGTTTCAGAAAATGGATACTAACGCAAATCTTAGTAATCGGGTAAAATCTGTTCCTATTTTGAGCCTTTGTCCACAGTTTATTTTAGGTTTATCTAGATATTTTGAGCTAAGAGATAACAGGGCATGCCTTTCGACTGTCCAGATTTTGTCTCATACTTTGGTCCCATCCTCATAAAATGTGTAGTTTTTCTGGCAAACCACTGGAAGTAATAAATAATAACAGACATTTGAGTTTCAGACTTCATATCCTTCAGATAATACATGCTAATGGAAACCTTGCTCTAGTGACTTTCTAAGTTTATAAGAGCAATATTTAAAATCTGACCTTATTTTTTGGTCATTTGCCCCTCGTTATTTCTAGCTCTGTCCAGATTTATTATACTGAGAGGTTGAGAGGTATGGTCAAGAGGTAAGCAAACCTCTTACCTGATGCTTCTGCTGCCATGGATCTTACTCACTCTTCACTCTCTCTCACACACACACACACACACACACACACACACACACACACACACACACACACACACACACACACACTCTTTTTCTTTTAATTTTCTTCTTTTTTTGTTTTTCATGTTTTACACTCATTAAACAGCAAGCGCTGCTTAGCGAATGTGAAATAATGGCAGCCGTTTTTTTCTGTCCAAGCTCCACAGCAGCTTGATATGCTGCCATGAAGTGGCGGACTTGTTTTTTAGTGGGCATAACTTGCACATTAATACCCTACTGGAGAACATTAATTTTCCAATCAGGATGTGATCTATGGATCTTCCATTCTTAAAACTGTATTAGTATTATCACCTATGTGGTGTGGAACGCCACACCTCTGGCAGCCTGCACACAACTTCCATTCCTGAGCATTTTCTAAAAATTTTCTAAAAAATAAACTTAAAATCATAAGATAGATAAATGTAAATATTTTTTGAACAGAAAAAGATATTACAACTTCACAATTAGCAATGTTGTCAGTAAGAGGTATTCTTCACAGTGATAATATTCAGTGGATCCATAGTCTTTCCATAAATAGTATATTATAATGTACAAAATCCCAAATTATATTAGTTGATAAACTTAAACGTATATACTTATAAACAATATAAACTTATATATCTTAGAAACTGCACAACCTAAGTTGAACACTTCTGTTATCCAAACATAAGCTTTTAGATGAAACCAAGAAATTCCTCTCTGAGTGCATGTTTATTGAGATATTTACAGAAATATGGAAACGTGTGCTTTATTATAAAATTAGCACTATAGATAACACTGAATATCTCTCAATATGTGCAACTTACACTGCAAATATCGAAGATAGTGTTATTCAACATCATCATCTAAGGATTCACCTGATGTCTTGCAACAGTTTGTAAGTCACTTGCTCTTTGAAATATTACGTACATATGAAAACATTGTTTATATTCAAAATTACTAACAAACAACTGGCAATATCTCAGGTATAATTTGATATAAGTGCACATTGACAAAGAATTTACACTGTCTCCTACCATTGCATATCAAACCGTAGCCCTCTCTCAGTTTCGAAAATATGAGCACTAATATAAAAATATGAATAATAAGGGACAAATGGTGATTAATTTCTCACTGTAGCACATCCCAGGTTAACAGTCTTAGTGTCATTTTGTTAATAACTCTTTTCACTTTCTAATACTGGTTTTATTAGCTGGTAAGTTGCTTAGTTAAAGAAGCCAAATGAAAATATTTGGATGCCATAAGGAGCTATGGGTGTGAAATGTATATATGCAAACAAGGTATTTTAGGCATGAATTAATTAAAATGTTATTTCTGCTGTAATAAAAAAGGTAAATGGCCTTATCCTCTGTCATTTTGAGCTGACATACCAGTCACTAGACTACCCTTTGATCCTGGGCTGACATTAATTACACAAAGATTTGGTCAAAAGTCACTATCTATATGCTTATAAACTTCTTTACTCTACTGAAAGTCCAGATCAACAAGACACATTGCCCCATTTAAGCTGCTTGGATCCTTTAATGAGTCTTATAACAACAGAACATAGCATCTGCTATGTGGAATCCTTCTACTCAGCCAATTAAAGTTTGGAAGAAAGTGTCCCATCCTGACCTCTTCATTTGTACTATGAGCATTTTCTAAAGTATTGCAAATCTACACATTAGTTTCTGAAATTATACATCATGATTTCTGTTTTTAAAGTATTACTGAGAACAGGTATTGCTAAATACTAAATCAAAAACAACCCTTATGACTATGTCTATGACCCAAGACATGCAAGGGAAAAAAAACTCTGATCCACTTTGTAACACACTGTCTTTAGTAGTTACTCCTTATAAATAACCAAGGTAAGGTTATTTTAATTTCACAAATGGAATTTTGCCAACCCCTGTTCATTGCCTCAATCTGTGCAAAATGATTTGATGAATTGATTCAGCTGTTTTCCTCAACATCCACAATGAAAAAAGCATACCACAAGCAAAGTATTATTCCAAAATAACAAGTGAACTAATGCAGTTATACACACTAAAAAAATGCACATCTGTTATTAAAAACGCTCTCATCCAGAAATTGAGGTGTGCATTTTTCCTTTTACTACCTTAACACCCTCTCTCATTACTATTTACAAACAGCAGTCAGAAAGGTATGTATCAATGCCAATGAAGCATCGCTGTCCAACCCTTAAATGCTAAGTACCTTCGGATCACAGATAGAGCAAGCCTTTTGTTTGCTACAAATTTGTAAAGTCTCTTTGGCTGACATTCATAAAGAAGCACATTTTGACTATGCAAAGCTACTGCCAGTATCCCATTGCAGAGCAGGGAACGTCCTCACCTCCACATCCAGATACAGCCTTGCAAATAGTTATCTTCTGCCTCCTCTTCTTTATGGAGCCCTCATCTTCATTAATCGTCAACTCTCACTTACTCAAAAAAAACTTGAACAATGATACAACAAAATAGCCAGACTGCATGGAATTCTCACTGCCGTACCCACCACTGCACTGCATTTAAAACACTTAACTGACCAGAGCTACACAACTACCTAAAATATGTTCACCTAATCACCACACATAAAATCATCCATTACCCAGCCACCTGCCCAGCCTTAAATTCTATACTACAAAAACACTCCCCTAAACGGTCCCTGTGATGAAATAACCAAGTTCAACTCACTGTTCATAAACCAACTAAATCAGCAGGGTATTCTCTATATTCCTCACTCTATAGCTAAAATATGGAACAGTATGCCAATATCTGTAAGGACAGACATAGCCCTCGAATCCTTCACACACTTCCTTAAAACTATCTGAAAAATACATGAGACTGCAAATGTTCTACACCAGGTTAATCAAATAGCTCCTTAATTTGTAACTGTGACAGCAGTTCCGTCCATCTTGCTACTGTATTTTATACAATTGATAATTTCTTGCCACTTTTACCTATACCTTATACTACTGTTCTCACTATACAGTCCCCTAACGTTTTTTCTCCCTTCTGCTTCTTCCCTATCCATACCACACACTTTACTAATAAACACATACGTTTCTAGCTCCTACTTTTCTGCTCCTGTAATTTCCCTATTCTCTCAACCCTGTACTATAATACTAAGTGCATTATTATAAACAATTTAACTATCCAGCATAATCATATAATTTAAAGACCACTGGTCTCATGTAAATAGTGTCCTTAGTAATATGTAATGTCTGTAATTAATATGCAGGTATTTTTCATTTAATATATGTAAAAATTGTATATTCCTTCTTGTGTGTGAAAACCTTTGTAAATGTAATATGCTAATTGTCTCTTGAATTTTTCTCCCCGGGTCTCTGCTGAAAATGGTCACCCACCTAGTCGGACATTCCCAGTAAACAAATGTCAAATAAAATAACACATTCATTAATTCAGTAAATATAAATGGTACCCTCTTAAAAATCTCCCCTTGGACAATGGAGTCTTGTACTTCAATACTACTCTACTAAGCATATTAAATGTACATGCCTCTGAACAAAGAGAATAAAGTCCAACCCATCACCCTGGCTCACAAAAGAAAGAAACAAAAAGTAAATATGATACAGCGAGATAGGTCTTGGAAACTGTTCATTTTAAAATAAAAAAAAAAAAAAAACTCAGTGCTCTTTTGAAAAAATCAGACAAATGAGAAACACCACCAAACCCAAAGTAAAATATGGCAAACATTTTCATTTTTACAACTTCCAACTAAAGCACCACAACAACCCCAAACTGTTTTGGAGCTCTATTAATAAACTACTAAAGCCAGGTCAGTCCAATATACCTGCACCAAAAACTTTCAACAACACTGATTATATAGCCAGCCAGTTCAACTCACATTTCATTCAAACAGTACTTTTGTAACTCAAAAATAACTCTTCTGTGTTCACTACTCTATGATTAGAACCAGAGACCCAAAACAATCAATTCCACTTCTAACCCATTCCAGCTTCATTTACTAAGCTTACAACCAGCAGCCCTTACAGCTGACAACCTACCAGAAGAATACCCAACAATCACAACAGATGCCTTGGCTTATCTATCCTTAGTAACTGCTCTGTCAGTGAAAGCTACATCCCCTCACTCTGGAAAATGTCCTATATTATATTCTTATATAAAGGAGAAACAGCTATCCCCACTTGCTAAAAGTTTTTGGAAATTTATACAATTCCAGTTAATGATTTACCTAACAAAAACAACCTTATCATAAATACACAGTATACATTTAGATCTAAACACATTACTAACACAGAGCAGCTTGACAGACATAATAAATAGAGAGAGAAACAAGGGCTACCTGGTTTCCTCCATTTTCCTAGATCTGTCCAAGGCATTTGATATACCAGACAAAATCATGTTGAAGAACTAGCTTCCTTAAACCTTTCCAAATCTGTGTTATCCTGGTTCTGTAGTTACCTTTTAGATAGGAAACAGGCAGTGAAATGATCATAAACATATTCCGCTTTCTTAGTCATCCAAATAGGTGTATCTCAAGGATTAATCCTAGGTCCCCTGTTATTAAATATTTATATCAATATACTTCACAAAGACTATATTTATTTTTATATTTATTAATATTTGATTACGGGGAAAGTCTGACTGGGTAGGAGCCCACTTTCAGCAGAGGCCCGGGGAGAAAAGCTCTAAATTATTACAAAATGTTTGAAATACAATAATTTTACAATCTTCAAAAATAAAACCAAAACATCTGCAGTTTAAATAATTATAACAACAAATTAGGCATAATATAAAAACGTTGTTCTTCTTTCAGTTTTCCTGGTTAGGGGTCACCACAGCGGAACTCCGGTCCGCTAATGATTGGCAGTAGATTTTTTACGGATGCCGAGGTGCTAGCTCGACGCCCAACCTTCAATGAAGGCACACCTATTCTACACATGTCTTTTGAATGCCACTCGACCGCTGGGAGGACATGCAGACTATTAGGCATAATATAAAAACATTAGTTAAAAATCAATGAAAAGTATATAACGATCATTTAATTTTTAGAGAAATTTTAGACAGTTTGTCGAGAAATTAAAGGTAAGTTAGTCTAAAATAAATATGGATTGCAATATGAAGTGAGGAAAAAGCATGCTTTTGGTAAATTTAGAGAGAAAGTCAGGGAAGAGGATTGGATAGCAGTAAGGAAGTTAGTGAAGAAGGCACAGTAAGGAGGTATAAGAAGAACTTGTTCACATTTAGGGATATAGTTTATCTTGGTTTTGAGGAAGAAAACATGTATCTATTGTACAGTATAAAGACTATTCCTCCCTAGTCTGCCATGCCCCAGCCTTCATTGAACTACAAAAAATTACTCAACTTACTTTTCTTTTGAAACTGACTATCAGTTGCCCATCTCCTACTCAACCCAAACAAAACTAAGCTCACACTTTTCACACCAAATCACCTTTAGATCAAAAACTCTTTTTCAACATTACCTCAAAAAGCAAAACTTCACCTGATCTCAGCCCAAGCAAAATTATTTGGTGTCATAAAAGATTAACACTTGAAATCTGACTCTCGAATAGCTCAAGTAATAAAAATAATACACCAAAAACGTAAAGCCGTATATAGATCCAAGCACTACCTAACAAATAACACTAAGAGAAAACAACATCTACCTATCTAGTCTCCTCACTTCTGTATGCATATCCCAAATTTATAAATCTTAAACCAACACTAAAATCTTAATTGGACTCATTACAATAAATTTGCTAAATCTGCAGCAAATTTGCCCTCCTTTTCCCATCACTGCCTGTTTCTAAGGGAACTAAAATGGCTTGAGCTTCCAAATCAACTAACTCTTCACAGTTAATAATGGCTCGTACTCTAATCCGACCATCTGAAAACTGCCTATCCCTTCAAAATACCTTATACAACTACCAACCAGACAGAAATCTTAGCTCCACTAGTCAAATATCCTTTTAACAACCAAAAACAAAAATTCAGCAGGTTATTCTTTATATTCTTTGTTGCAAAGTTATGGAACATAATAGCACCCTATCTAAAGCAAATATAAAAGTTTCAAGCTACAACTAAAAGAGCACCACAGCCAGTCATGGCTTTGCTCATGCCATGCTCTGGATTAAATATAACCAGTACAACATAATTACATCCTCATAGTTCCTTCTAAATAATTTCTCTAGTTTTTTCCTTTCAGGACTTTTCTTCTGGTACGTACAGACTCCCTGCACTAATGTCTTAATGCAGAAGGTAACCTTATTGTATGTTGTGTCTTAAAATGTTATATGATGTCATATAACTTCTACATAGTTTATTCAGTCAAGTCAAAATTATTAGCCTTGCATTGCTTGCCCAAAAATATAAATATAGAAATGTAAAACTGCTACATTAATACTGTGCCAACAAGCCCATTAAATGTTATTTGCATGCGCTCTGTTTTGCTTATATGAATATATTATTGTGGAGCTTTTCTCCCCAGCTCTCCACTGAAAAGGGAAATGCATGTCATCCCAGTCAGAGCATCCCAGTAAGAAGATGCTAAATAAAAATGATAAATATTATTTGCATGTACTACATCATTTGCATCTACTTACGTGCTCTTTTACATGTGCTACATATTGCTCTGTTCTAAGTTTTACCCACACCCTGTGCATGGCTAATTTTCATGTAGCTGTGCACAGGAGTTTGTGCTACCTCACTCTGATTATTAGCCTTTTTTACAGTTACTGGCCTGTACTAGCAAGTAAATTAAGTACAAATAGACTTCTCTGTATTTTTAAATCCTAAAATGCATGGAGTATATGTAGGGTCCGATTCCAAAAGACTCGCTCTGAGTGCAAGCGACCACTTAAACTCAGAGCTGGTCTTTTGGAATCTGTCTCTTGGTGTAACCCTGTTTATAGACAGCCTTGCACTGAAGTAGATTAGTTAACACTGAGAACAAGTCTTTCAGAATTGGGGCATGCATACACTGAGAGCAGCTCTTTTGCAATCTGGCTCATAGTCTAAACTGTACTTGTCATTTATTCTGTGCGGACCTGATTACGTCTTCTCAGAGGCTGCTGAACTCTTAAGGATTCTTGTTCCACTTTATATTAGAAAGGACCCTAAGAATGATTATTTAAAATCCTTACTACTGGATAATTTCAAGGACATTGCCCTATACCATTGGTTTGCTAAAACCAAGCAATATTTATTAATCTTTAACATACAGAGATATTTTTAAGTGAGGTTGCTTTATTTATTATTTAAACTCTCATATTTATTTTTAAAAATGTAATGTTGTTTAATTGATCTGTTGTACACCAACAAGAACAACATTTAGTTTCTATATAAAAAATACCAATCACACATAACCCAAATTACGAAGTCCCCACTAATGTTTGTTATAAGACCCATAGCAGACCAGCATTTAAATTTTTCACCCAGTCAGATTTTACTTCCTGATTTCCCGCATACATTTTTTCTATCCAGTCATACAGACAATGGATAGTGTAGTATGTGTTTTAGACAAGCTATCCTCCAGCGTTGATCAGATGATTAACACTATCTAATACAAGAAAATGTATTGTTTTGATACGAAGAACGTGAAGCTGTTTTTATTCGCAAAAGTGAAGAAATTTTGATTGCAACAAGATTTTTTACGACTGTTTGGTATTTAATTTACAGATATTTCTTACTACTACTGCTTGGTGTTTTAGCTTGGCTCAAATATCTCAAAAGGCTATTCTTTCATATTTTTTTTCTAATTGTTCTGATAATAATGTCATCTACCTCTGCTCTTGTAGGTATATTTAAAATTACTGTTGATATGACAAGTTTATAAATCTGTTAATGGTCTTGACCTTTGAACTGTTGACATAAATAACTTTAACTGTAATTAAAGTGTGTTTATAGGAGTTAGTTCTTTACAAATGACATAATTTGATTCTGTCAAAAGGCTTAGGCTCCAGCCATTGGAAGTTACAGTGCAAACTTTCTGAGCTCAATTGGAGTGAATGTGTTAAAATATTATTTGGTTAGACAATGTAATTTTTAATTTTGCTTAAGAAGTCCCCTGAAATATTTTCAGCTATCACAATGATAGTACTCTCGACTTTACTAAAAGATGTTTGCACAATATCTGGAACAGATGTCCACTACATGTCAATCAGAACAGCACTCTTGCCACATTCAGAGTAAAGCTAGATAATTTAATGGAGATCTTCCAATTCTCCCTTTGTCTATCTTATATTGCCCTACTTGAGACTGCAGGGAACTATATGGTTTAATAGTTAGGCTTGTAATGGCCTGTAGACTGAATCTCTAGTACTTACTTATGAACCTATCCTGTGGGATCCATATCTCCACATTTTGATATGTATCACCAGGCTGCCATGTGACTATCCACAGCTCCCAAACATTCTGCATGCAGATGACACTGTCAGCTATACATATATATATATATATATATATATATATATATATATATATATATATATATATATATATACATAGAGTGCTCCTGCCACAGCAACAACAATCAACATGAGCTTGAAGGTAACCTACAACATGGTTCCTCTTGGGTCAGTAACAACCTCCTACTACACACGCACATACACACATACACACACACACACACACACACACACACACACACACACACACACACACACACACACACACACACACACACACACACACACTATTCTTCAGAACCAAATATAAGCTACCTGTAGTCCCCAGTCAATGGTATTTAGCCCAAAACAATCAAAGAGTACTGGAAATATCAACACACTTTAGATATCTTGAACTATGACATGACTAATAACTGAACTTTCATGACCACATTAATGAAATAAGGACAAAAAACATACTTTTCTGGGCTATAAAGTTATCATACCTTCTTCACCCTGAATGTAGAACAGTTATTGGAATACATGTGTCTTTAGTGCAACCATAGTATGGTTTACCTATTATAACAGCAGTTTCAGCTACAAATGTAGCAACCCTCCAAAATATCAGTAATCAAATGAGTAGGTTTGCCTCTTTCCCCTAAAACAGAACATCACTGCTATACCCTAATGAAGGTGAAGTAGCTCCATGTTCAACAGTAAGCAAAACTATGAATTAACTCCCTGTTGTCAACCTCTGTTATCGAGACACCCCCCCAACACTTAGCGATTATCACCCCCACATACTAAGTTAAATCTCTCTGTTACCCTCATGCAGCCCCAATTATGTAAATTCTTAAGCCCAACTTTCACATTATTGAGAATAACTTCTCAAATACAGTACCCCAAATCAAAAACCAAAACACCTTCCTCTCATCTTAAAAATCTGTTAAAATGAAACGAAATGTTCATTCTTTGAAAAGAACATGGTCTCCTGATTTATTATGTTCATCTCCTAACAATGTCCTTTTCTAATCTAATGACATAAGTGTCTTCATATAGTTTTTTTGCTTCTCAATTCCTTCTACCCACTGCTCACTTTACTACCCTCGCTGTCATTCGTACATTTTGTTCTACCTACACCCCTAATCTTACACTACTCCTTTATCCCCTTCCCCCTTTCCTTTCCATCCTGCAAAGATGTATCTATAAATTTAGTTTCACTTTCGTGTCATCTTCCTTTTTAAGCTACCCATGGCTCCCAACGTTAATTATACTCCATTTCCTAGCTCCCCTTTTTCTTTCATTTGTTAATCATCCTGTAAATATAGTTCTGTACTTTATAGGAATGAGATACACCCTTTAGGTTTTACTAAATTATAATGTAATTGATGTTTATTCTTTTTGTTTATCTTCTGTAACAGAAGACTGACCTGGAAAAAGATCCATATGGCTCAGTGCTCTGCCCTGAAAAACAGATATAAATAAATAAAACATTACAATAGTTGTTACTAGATTTGTGGTTAAGAAAAAACATAAAATAAAAATATTGCTCTTCTCTGGAGTGAAAATTGGTGAAGAATTGGCTGGGGAATTGGATGTAAATATGAGAATTGTATAAATTCATATGGCCAGTATTTTGGTATAATTCTAGCAGATGAGCCATTTACAGATGTTAAAGGAATTCTAATAAGTCAGATCATAATGGTTGCCGGAGCATTCAGTTTATAAATTCAAGACACAGTTATTCAAAATAACATTTTTACACAGTGAATTTGTTTTCAAATAATAATAAAACAGAGAAAATGGTGGAAGTATTCCAACAGAAAGTGTAGCGACTGGCATTTAACTCAAGATTCTGAATAAAACATGGCATACTTAAGTGTCAGTGCTGTTCAGTCTGTTAATATAGAAAGGAAATCCTGCCACAGAGAAATGGTATTACTTCAATCATGCTGATAAGTCACACTAAAAGAGGTGATTTATGTAACGTGATGTGTCTGTGTTCATTTTTTTATGTAGGAAAGACTGATAGGATACTTGGTGATAGTATTAAGAAGGATGTTGGCAATAATAAGGACAAATGAGAGCACAGTCCATTACATTTATAAAAGTTCATATTGGGACAAATGTTACTGTTTAGTATACTGAATATTTATTTACTGACATTTAATTACGGGGAAAGTTTGACTGGGTAGAAGCCCATTTTCAGTTGAGGCACAGAGAGAAAAGCTCCAAATTATTACAAACCATTTTAAGAATAATAACTTTAGAATCTTCAAAAATAAAACAAAAACATCTGCAGTTTAAATAATTGTAACAAATTAGACATATAAAACACTGCTTAAGAATCCATACAAGGTATAGGACAATCATTTAATATTTAGTGAAATTTTAGACAGTTTGTAGAGAAATTAAAGGTAAGTTAGTGTAATACATATAGGAATTGCAATATGAAGTGAGGGAAAACAGGTTTATGGTATATTTAGAGTGAATGTCAGGGAACTGAATTAGATAGCAGTAAGGAAGTAAACGAAGAGGGGAGAGTAAGGAGATATAAGGAATGAAAAGGTGCTTGTTTGCATTTAGGGATATAGTTTATCCTGGTTTTGAGCAAGAACAAAGACAAATTTTAGTTTGGAAGTCTCTTATAGTGGTTTTGAAAGACTGACGAGAGGGTATAGACCTGATGGATACAGGTAAGGATTTCCGGGCCTTATCAACATTCTATGAGTACAGATGATGCCCAGCAGATTTGCTAGTTTTGTAGATGGACATAATTTTTTGGCTACTGGATCGCAGTGACCGACTGGGAACATAGTTGTGTAAAAATTTTTTTAGTGCTGGACAGGCAGATTGATGCTGGATAATTTTACAGGTGGTAAGAAGATGTGAATATGTTAGTCAATGTGGCAGTTCTAACCAATTTATGCTTTTCAGTTCTATACAGTGGTGGGTTCTAAAACGGGTGCTTGCTGCAAATTTAGCAATTTGTTATAGCACATATGCTACATGTCACATGTTAACTGTAGTGACTGGGCTATTTGCTCATGCTGAAATATTAATAGTAACTCTTATTGATTGCTTGCAAATCCTGAGGATTTTGATCTATTTTCACTTTAAGATAGATAATGAATGTGTAGTATTTCTACTCATACAGATGAATCTTGTGATGTTATTTAATTGGTGCAGGTGACATACTGTATATGCTGCTTATAAGGGTGTTGTATTTAGCAAAATCCATCCTTAGATGAAATGGACCCCTCCCAAGACTTTATCTAAGCCATATATAGGAACTTGGGTCTTCTAGTCTCTGCATCTTCCACTTCTAAAAGTATCTACCCTAGCTCTAACTTTCAGTTCAGTGTAACAGAAATCTACTTAAGATGAACTCTATTGTAATCTTTTTTTAACTCCAAAAAGCATTGCTCCTTTCATTTAATCCAGCATCAATAATGTCCCATATAAGTAAATCATCTACTAACAGCCTCTGCATTCATTTTATGCTTGAACTTTTCTGTTTGGCTTTAGTGAACACTTGCATATTCTTTCTTTCTTCTGTTCTGTCTCACCATCTGTTAGTTCATTTAGGAATTGAATTTCAGAAATAGCCCTCTATTTATAAAATGAAGAGTTAAACCAGTTGTCTTTTTGAGGTGTTATTAGGTGGTTCCACTTCAGTGACAACTTTACCTGTTCCATGTGGCAGGTTCAGGTATAAGGAGGCATGCAGATAATGCAGTCATCATTATTAATTATCTTGGGCAGATCACTAGCTCAGGAAAAGATCTCTGCCTCACAGCTGCCAGGTTGGGAATTCAATCCTGACATTAAACCAGTGTCCCTGTGGAGTTTGCATGACCCCTCCCCCAGTGCTAGCATGGGCTTTCTCTGGTTACTTTGGTTTCCTCCCCAAAGCATGCTGGTTGATTGGCAATACTAAACAGCCCTGTCCTTGTGGCCTAACTTTTGCTGAAAAGTGTTTATGAACCAACCCTAATTAGGCAGTTAGGAAATATTACAAATAATAATTATATCTCCACAGATGCAGAATGTTTAGATTCTCAAGAATTGTCTATATAGCATCATCTCAGAAATCCGGAGAGATTCTAGTTTGGTGCTCATGTTATACAAAAATCTTGCATAACCTGTTTTTAAAAGATGCAACAGCAAGCACTGAAGGAAAGACATATGAAGAATCTTGATTTTCATCTGTAATGTCAATGCCTGCGCACACACCAATTTATTAGACTGGGAGAAGATATTAAACTACCACAGCACACAGTGGAAATATGCAATGTGCAATTCCTTGCACAGAAGCAGTGCAGGGTATAACCATGATAAGTGCTGGCCGCAATCATAAGGGAACCCCAGTTCTGCAGGGTGTGAGACTGGTGTTGTACAGCAGGTACTGGTACCCTGTGATCACGTTATTGCATAGACTGGTTGGTAGAGATGTGCAACCCTGCCAGATTCATACTGCACCTCCAACATCCTCCTTTCCCCTCCAGACTGTTGGGATGGTATCACTGGTGGCACACTCCTGTTAGGGTACAAAGACCGATGACCCAAAAATTAAAACAGAAGAGATTAATGAAACCATACAACAGGCTAGAGATTACTGCAGAAAGAAGAAAGAGCATTATTTTACTAAACTGCCCTCCAGAAACAGGAAGTTTATATTAGGTTTCAATAAAGCATATATTTACAAACTGTATTTTGTCTTAATTCAGTTTGTAAATGTGATGGTGCATCCTTAACTGCCTCCCCCTTGGACAAGCTAGGTGACGGTTGGGAATGCCTCTCCACCTAATTTGCCATTCTGAGTGAGAATATGCATCCCAATGCATAAGCATTTTATTTTATTTTGAAATTCACGCAGTTGGTGAGACTGTCCTATTTTTCAAAACAATTTAACTGGGGTTGGCACCGTCAAATTATGCTAAATAATCAGCATGCCAAACCTTGCAAAGCCATGTTACTGTTCTGAAAAATCAAAATATCTGCAAAATGAAGGAGGGGTATCTGCATCTCAAACATGGAGTGCCATTTATTAAGGTCAGACCCAATAAAGCTATGTTCCAGGAAACTGTGACTAAAATGTGTTAATTTGTTAAAAAATGCCATTTGTTAGTGATATAGTGCTCATGGAATTTTCCATTGGGTAACTTTGCTTACATAGTACATGGACTATTTCAGAATGCTGTCTTTTTCAAAATAAAACTCATAGATTTATAAATGTATTTCATCCTTCACTAAATATATGAATAAAGCAATAAGTTGTTTAAATGTTGATGGGGGGTGTTTGGTTGATTAGTCCCAAGTAAAAGTGATGGTGTGCATGTGTGGGGGGGAGCTGTATGAGACTGCAATATAAAGCAAAGCATTCTCTGCCAGAGTAAATTGGTTTTAATGAACACTTGCATTTTCTTTCTTTCTTCTGTCTCACCATCTGTTACTTCATTTATGTACCTTAGTCCACACATTCTCTGCCATCATAACTCCGATATCCCTGCTATAACCTCCTCCTCGCCTCTAACCTGGCACACATATCTCCTAGTCTAAATGCAAAACCTCCTACACCATCCTTTTAGTTCAAGCTCACTCTGACTGTACTAATCAGTCTTCTTCTACTGTATCAGTATCTCACAGGTTGCTGTGCGGTATACACCCAGAATCTCCCAAAGTCTACATTGGCACTGTACCAAATACTTATTTCTGTACAAATAGCTGTTGGTAATACCCACCTATTTACAATGCAAATTATTTGTAAACCAGCTATATCCTTTTCAATGCTCTGTCTGCTGTTTTTATGCATATTGTTTCTATTCATGTTGCTTTATTTCAACTGATCTAGTAATGTAATGTATTGAAAACAGCTATACCCATGTTTCTGTTTTTTAATATGTACTTGTATTTTTGTGTACTGTTTATAAGTCTACTGTTTGTATCTTAATGGAGCCTTTCTCCTGGGGCCTCCACTGAAAATGGGATTATTGCTCAGTCAGACTCTCCTGGTAAACAAATGTAAAATAAATAATAAAAATTTAAGATTTTAAAATGTGTTTGGAGACCAGCATTTAACACTATACTGTTGAATTAAAAAATAGTGCTCTCATGCACTTACAAGATTTATTCAGGGATACCTAATGATTTGATGTCAATCTTCATTCATTCTTGACCAGTGGGACTCAGTTCCAATCATCATAGCCAGCTCTGCCGTTATACAGCTCACTCTAGCCAAAAAACTCTTGAGCTAAGACTCTACTCACAGTGGCCCTCTCTCCATTACCTCAGATCTTGTTTGCTGCTCTGACAGCAAGACGTGTCAGCCAGTTCTCTCCTGCTAAGTTCAAAATGTATTAATCTTCTTTGAAAAACGTTCTGTTCCTTTTAAACCCTTAGTTCTTTTTTGTTTTCATTTCTATTTTTGAGTGATTCTGCTACTTTACCCTTCCTACCTTTGCAGTATTCTCGTTACCGTTATTGGGAACCTTCCCTCTCCCTCTTTACCTTTTTAGGTACCCTTTTATATTAACATTGTTGGTATTCCTCCTCTTCCCAACCAACCTTGGTATTTCTCTCTACCGTCACTGGTAGAATTTCTAGCTATCCTGGTGCATTTGTGTGTGTGTGTGTGTGTGTGTGTGTGTGTG
Source organism: Protopterus annectens (assembly GCF_019279795.1). Classification (NCBI taxonomy): domain Eukaryota; kingdom Metazoa; phylum Chordata; order Ceratodontiformes; family Protopteridae; genus Protopterus; species Protopterus annectens. The sequence goes on along the minus strand of NC_056750.1, from coordinate 400,780,190 downwards.
TGTGTGTGTGTGTGTGTGTGTGTGTGTGTGTGTGTGTGTGCATGTGTGTATGTGTCTGTCAACCTTTGGCAACTTTTCCTTTCTTACAAAATGGCGAAATATTAGAAGGGCACTTCAGGTTTCAAGCAGTACCAAGACTCTGGGCAAAGGATGCCTAATTCAGACTGGCATATTTCATGTATATACTGTCTGTGTGCACTCCATTTGGATATAGACTGTTCTATCTGCAAGGCTTTCAGTACCAGAGCCTTAGTAGAAAGACTAAACAAATTGATCTTAAAAGGAATTTTAAAATCTTATTTTGGTGCCAAGCTCTCCTTTGGCATCGGAGACTAAAAAACACAAATCTCCAGTTCAATCAGTCTCCTCTGCACCAAAGACTAAGCTTCCAAAATTGATGGAATGAGAATCTTTGGCACCAGTTACTGCTGTCTCTATGGCACCAAGAGCTTTGGTACCAATGTTGGCACTGGCTTCTTTAATTTCCCAGTTTGTATCGTCATCACCGTTGAAGACTCTGTCTTACCCCTTCAGTGCAGAAATCTGAACCATTACATGTTCCCAGGACAAGGTATTCCCCTTCCTTAGACCCCTTCATGGGTCAACTTCCCAGTCCTTTTTTGGAAAGGCCTGAATCTCCATTGAGGATGTCTGCTTGATCTTCCAGAAGTCTTTCTGAGGTAGATGTCATGAGATTGGTGGATCAGTTTTGGCAGTCAGGGGTCTTCCTGCACCTACTCAGACTTCTCTCCCCTCAGCAGTATTTTTTTTTCTCCTAAGACTCCTCTGGATTTTCTTTCTCTGACCTCCTTGGGAGGCTTAAAGCTCACCACTTTGATTTCCCCAGTTCCAGCTGTCCTGGTGCCGGCAGGCACTCCTTCAGCTCCAGGAACTGTTCTGACATCTTTGGTTCCCTTGGAACTGGTAGATTCTTGGGGACATAGGTCTGCTATCAGTTCCAAGGGGTTTGGATTGATTCCAGTTTTTTATTTGGAACTGACCTTGGCTCTTGGAGCCCTGACAGTTGTGAGTTCTTCCCCAGGTCCTGCTTTGGGTGGCAGTCCTTTGGAGTGGAGTGTTAGTTTGGTTCAGAGGTTGTCTTTCTCGGTTCTGGTCTCTCATCCCTCTTCATGGGGGGCCTGTCTTGTAAGTCATGGAGAGGGCATTAGCCTCTGTGGCTTTTCAGCTGTCCCCTTCTATATCAGAGTATCATATGTCTAGACCTTCTGGTCCAGAGCTGCCACCATCTTTCACATCAGGGCAGCAAGTACCGAAGCTGAAAGTTACCCCTATACAGGGCCCCTCTTCTTAGGAGTCTTCCTCAGAGATTCCCACTGAGGAACCACCCCAAAAGAAGACATGCAAGAGGAAGCACTTGGATTCTCTGGAAGAATCGGTCACAGAAGACATGGACTTCAATGAGGGTAAGGTTCCCCTCGGTCAGCCACCTGAAGATGTCTCCTTTAGAGACATCCTGGAGATCCTAAAACAAAGAGGTAACTGGAAGTCCAAAGACGAGTCCTCTGAGGAATCCATGTACTTGCAAGCTTTTGTTGGGCCTTTCATGACCACTGCTCAATCAATTTAAGGAAGTAGATGGGAGACCACCAAAGGCTTGCAAGTACACATCTTCTTTTGGGGTGGTTCCTCAGTGGGATCCTCTGAGGAAGACTCCGAAGAAGAGGGGCCCTGGAAGACACCAATTCCATGGCAGAGGTGGCCCATGAAATCAGAGCTCCAGAGACACCTTCACTGGACAACCCTACCAGTGCTCCTGAAAAGGGCCCGATTGCTTACCTCTGGAAGCAGTTGGGGGAAGATTTTCATTGCACCCGACAGCCTGGCAACTAATAACTTCAGATTCTTGGGTGCAGAAAGTCATTACCAGAGGTTATCATGTCCCCTTTATTCTTTTTCAAAGATCATAAAGAAGAGTTCCTGATGTACCACCCAGTCAGAGGGACCAAGAAGCCTCGGAAGTTCAAAAGCTGCCAGAAAAAAAGAGTCATCCAAGAAGTCCCACCAAACCAGATAGGATCCAAAATTTACTCAAGTTTCATTTTAGTGTCAAAAAACAGAGGGGACTGGAGGCCAATATTGGATCTCAGCCTTCTGAACAAGTTCATTCAGAAAACAAAATTCCGGATGGTCACAGTTCAGTCTATACTTCCCTTTCTAGAGGAAAATGATTGGATGTGCTCTATAGACCTTCAAGACATGTACTGCCATATAAAAATGGACAGATGCTCCAAAAAGCATCTCTGCTTTCTGCTAGGAGAGAGTCATTTCCAGTTCAGAGTGCTGCCCTTTGGTCTCACCACAGACCCCAGGGTGTCCACCAAATGTACAGTGGCAGTCACAGCTCACTTGAGACTGCACAGATTCAGGGTGTCTACTTACTTAGACAACTGGCTCCTCACCACCCCACCAGTTGTCTACTGCTTCAAGCCACAAATTTCATCCTGCATCTTTTCAACTCTTTGGGCATTACAGTCAACAGAGAAAAATCCCAGCTGACTCCGACACAAGACCTGGAGTTTATCGGAGCTCACCTCAGTACAATCGCTTGTGTAGCTCTTCACAGACTACAAAAGATAAGGTCTCAGGTACAATCCATCATATCCAAAGACAAAGTCCCCACTTATCTTGTCCTTCAAACTTTAGGGTCTATGGCAGTGACCATTATCTTAGTACCTCTGGCAAGATTTCACATGAGGCTACTTCAATGGCTCTTAGCTGCATAATCCGATGATCTATCCCATTCGAATAAGTCACTGCAAGAAGGATCTATCTTGGTGGATGCAGTCAGAGGAAATTCTTCTGGGCCATCCATTTATTTATTCCCTCTCAGCTCAAGGCTATAGTGACCACAGATGTCTCCCAGATTGGGTGGGAGGGGGCATTATCTGGGAAGGACATCCCAAGTTGCCTGTCTCCACATGTGGCCAATTTGCACATCAATGTCCTAGAATTGAGGGCAGTGCACTTAGTCTTGCAAGCCTTTCAATCTGCCCTCCTTCCAGGAACAGTTTCAATTCAGTCCGACAACATTTCAGTGGTTTGGTACATCAACAAACAGGATGGAAGCAGATCTTACACCCTGTGCTGGGAAGCTCTCAGGATATGGCAATGGGTGATACCTTCCAACTGCTTTCTAGTTGCAATGCATATCCCGGGGAGTTCTAAAGTGATAGCAGACAAATTGAGCAGATGCATTCTCCTGCCTCATGAGTGGTCTCTCAATCCCTAAGGTGGCAATGGACATTTTTCTTCAATGGGGCCAGCCTTGCTGCAACCTCTTTGCTTCCCCAATGAACAATAAATGCAGCAGGTATTTTGCCCTAATCCCCCCCCTCAGGGGGAGTCCCCAAGAGATGCTCTCATTCTCAACTGGCCTCCGGGACTTCTCTACACCTTTTCTCCTCTTCCCCCTCATTCCCCTGTTCTTGATAAAAGCCCAAAGGTTGAGAAGCAAAGTGATCCTTATGGCACCCTTTTGGCCCAGACAAGTCTGGTTCCCCTTTCTCTGGCCTCACCTGATTCACTATCCATGGATTCTGGACCCAGTTTCAGACCTGCTGTCTTACCCGCAGGTACTGGTGCACCCCAACCTTTAGAGTCTCAAGCTGACAGCTTGGTTCCTCCAATTTCATTAGTCACCAGGCAGGATAATATAGCTTCCCTAGTACAAAAAATTATTCTGGCTTCTTATAAACGATCCTCCAGGAAACTCTGTCTTAGCAAATGGAAGAGATTTTCAAATTGGGTCTGTAAGAATAATCTAGACCCCCTTTCATCACCGTTGAAAACGTCTTAGAATTTTTAGATTCCCTTTTTGATCAAGAAGTTTCTGCTTCCACCATTAAAGTTCATGGTAAACTCTTTTTCTAGTGGCCATAACTTCTTCCAGGAGATTTTCTGAGATTCAGGCATTATGTGCGAAACCCCCGTATCTGATTTTTCATAGGGATAGGGTTTTGTTAATAACCAACCCTTCCTTTCTTCCTAAGGTGGTCTCAGATTCTAATATAAATCAAACTATTGATTTGCCTGTTTACTTCCCAAATTACTCAAATAAAGGTGAATATTGCTTGCATTTACTGGATGTTCACAGACAATTACATTTATACCTCGACAGGACTGAAGAGTCTAGAAAATCGGAACAGTTATTTGTTTCCTTTTCAGGTCCAAATCTTGGAAAATCTGTCTCAAAAGTTACCTTGTCAAGATGGCTAAGAGATTGTGTTACCTTCCATTTATAATCACACAAACACACCAGTAAGAGCGCATTCTGCTAGATCAATAGCCACGTTGGCTTTTTTCCACTCCAAGGCTTTCATGGATGAAATATGCATAACCACTGCATGGATTACTCCACATACCTTTATTACTTATTACAAATTGGATATGGTCTCCAGGGCAAGAGCATCCTTTGGCTCTATGGTTCTCAGGAATATCCTTCTATAAGGCCACCCAGGACCTAAAGTAGCTAGGGACTCTGTCCCACTGGTCAAGAATGAATGAAAATTGACATCAAATAAAGAAGTTATGCACTTGCCATAATGTTCCATCTGTGTTGTCGATCTACATTAGTTCTTGACATCCCACTCTCCTTCCCCCTCCTGCAGATTTCCTGGAAGATCGACCACTTGTTCTGGGAACCTATAGGTTTAACCTTGGACATGACTTCTACCTTTGTATATATGTTCTTCTACCATACTATTTGGCTGCAAACTCAACATGAGGTAATGGAGAGAGGGGCATTGTGGGTAGACTCTTAGCGTAAGAGTTTTTTTGGCTAGCGTGAGCTGCATAATGGCTGAGACGGTACCGAGGATTGAAACAGTGTCCCACTGGTCAAGAATGAATGAAGATTGACAACACAGATGGAACGTTATGGTGAGTACATAACTTCTTTTTTTTGGGGGGGGGGGGGGGTGGCCTGTCTCCATTTTTGACATTCTGCATTACACTTGGGATATGTCACATGATGTATTTCAAAATCATTCTGGGGAAACAGTATTTGAAACTATAGCAGGTTTTTATCTGAATTTGTCACATTCTGCTTTGCATTTTCGGATAAAACACCAGCATAGTGCTGTCGTCTTATAATAAGTACTATTCTAAACTACCTGAAGTATACTTCTGTCAGTAGAGCTATGCCATGGTGCGAGTCTCAATAGGAGCATTAACAGTTTGCAGTGCACCTTATAAGACAAAATAACAGATGACACGCACACTGCTGATAATCTAATTAGATATTTGGAATGGAACTGTCACACACATCCAAGCTTCAAGTGCTCAGATTGAATCCAAAAATGGTGCTTGGCACTATAACACAAAACACATAAATATGAGATCCAGCACTCAAATTCAAGTTTGTGAAAGTTTATTTCATTTCTCCAATAACAGCTCCTGCTCCACAACTGACCCAGGGCCATAGCTCTCAATCTTCTTTCTCCAAAATGATAAACACTACCTCTTACATTGTGGAAAAAATGGGCAAAATGTGGAAAGCTTGCTAACAACTTGTACTACTTTACAAGTATAATAAGTTCTTTTGATGACTTCATATGATTTTGTATTATTTATCAGGGATATCACTTAATTTTTTTTCTTCTTCTAGTCTGCACTGTTCCTCCTGCACTTCTCAATTCAACTGCCCATCTCCTGTACTCTGACCTGCTACCTCCTTTTCTAAGGATTCACTTACAATATTCTTTGTGAGCTGCCCCCCCCACCTCTCCTGCACCCACATCTGCCACACTTGCCTGCTCTACTGATTGTTTTTTCTTCGATTTCTTCGTGGGTGTCAGTCCCTCATGAGTTCTGTATAGCTGTGTATCTGCCGAATAGCCTAGTGCCTATCCTGGTGTCTGCACTACTGATTGCTTAAACTGCTTTTTTTTACCTTCCCCTCCTGCTTTTTCCTCCCCTTGTGTCTTTTCTGACCTGCTGCTACTGTTCACTATTTCGTTCCTGCCTCTTTTCATCTCCCTGCTTTTCCCTCCCTCATTATGGTGTTATAACCCATAATACCTTGCAACTTCTAAACCTCTCCCCCTGTCCCCCCATGCCATCTTTACTTTTTCTCTACCCCCTTAACTTTTGAATGGTCCTGTAGTGTGCTGTTGCCAATCCAGGTGAGTGCTTCATTAGTTCTACGCACTTTCCAGGCTTGAAAGACTGTTTTGTTTTCCAAAAAGAACTTTTTAAGGTCTATGCACATTTTAAACTTGAAAGACTGTTTTTTTGAAAATAAAGTATATCCTTGGTCACAGTAGCAGCGCATGGACTTGGAAAGTCAGCAAACGTACCACACTTCACTTGGAATGCCTAGTTATACCTGTTTTATGTAAGGAATGCCCTGGTGAAATGCCTAGTTATACCTGTATTAATTAATGAATGCCCTGGTGACCTTACTATTTGTATTTTTGCACATTGCAGCCTGTTTTTATTTTCTTTTTTGTAACTCCTCGGTCTTAGCGTAGACCTGCAGGCTTTGTATTAGAATATTACCCCACCGCGATTTTTGCATAGGAATGGGCGTGGCCTGCATGATTGGCATGCCAAGCACATGTGAGGTTGCATGCAAAATACGGCTGAGTGACAAGCCATGCAGATTATCCAGCAACCTGTTGAATATTCATTCTGAATATTCCATCTGTCACTGTTTGTTGCCATTCTTTTTTTTGTTTCCCCAAATTTTTATTTTTAATTTTTTGATATACAGAAGACACAATGTTGCCATTCTTGAAATACGGCCATTAATTAAAAGATGTAAGGACAGGTTCACGTATTAGTAGGACAGAAGGGCAGTATTTACACAGTACTTTAGAGCCCATCCTAATTTTGTGCTTTAAATTGCTTTTGCAGGGGGGGCAAGCCCCCTTGCTCCCCCCACCTTTTTTAAGTATACTTTTGTGCTTATCAGAAAAACACAAAATTTGTGGTTTTCTGGTAAATTACTTAACATGGAAGTCAGTAAATAATGACACACATTTTAGTTTCACAGTTTACATTCTTTTGAAATGCATGCTAACATAAAACTTGTAAAGCTAACAACTTTCTAAGTTTATAAACACAGTATTTAAATTTTCTCCCTGTATTTGGTAGTTTGCCCCCCATTCTATTAGGCTTTGTTCAGATTTTGGCCATTAAAAGATTGAGGTATGTGTCAGTGTTAACAACTGGAACTGTACGTTAAACGTTATGGTTCCAGGTTTGTACCTCTCTTATCTTAGTTACCGCAATCCACTGTCCCCCAAAATAAATGCAGCAGACATTACAAATAAAAAAAAAATCACATTTTGAAAAATACATATCTGCAGACCAACAGAATGACATGGAAAATTCTTTGGCATATAGGGAGTGGCATTGCAAATAAATACTGGATGTCACACAGCTAAGAAACCGTAATACTTAAAACAGAATACAAGTAAAGAGTTCTGCCGTGTGCATTCCTGCACAGAGGATGACAAATAGTTTAGGTGTATGTTGTTATATAGAACAGATAACGTGCACTTGCAGCAGTGTGTACATTTAACTACATTGTTTTCCATATTCTATTTGGTGACGGATATCTCATGTTTATTCACAGTAAGACTAGCAATTGCAGGGAAACGTACAGTGGTGGGTGGGTTTTGGGTGGTCCTTGCTACTGCGCATCTGGTGGGGTAATGTTCTAATACAAAACCGACCTGTATTGGAGCTCCGGCATATGTGATTGTTTGTGTACTATTTGCTGCTGCTCTTTACTAATAGAGACGTCTGCTCTTGTTGGTCTGTTATCTTGATTTGGGCAGCTATTATCATAAACTGCTCTAGTTTGTTGTTTGCAAGGCCCAGTACAATAGAAATTATAACCTGTAACAATGCCATCACTGGCGCTTTCCAGAGCGCCTTCTATATTCGATTGCTCCCAGTTTGCTGAGTTGGTATTACCCTTACTGTTATGCTTGTACTCTACATCTGAGCACGGCAACTTAGAGCTGTAAACCATCTCGAGAATATTGCTGTATAAATACGTCTTGTGTATTGGCAAGGCTTCTTTCAACTGCGACTGCATATACTATGTTGGCTAGATTCTGCTGCATTGTCTAAAGTAGTTGAAATGTATACTCTTTTGTTGCATACTGTTTTTGTCAGTACCAATTGACTGTTTCTAGTGCAGATATTACCTGTGTTGCTTTTCAAAGCTGTCAAAATTGCTTTAGATTGTTTTGTTACTTTTCATTCCAGTGTTTCACCCTGTATTCACCATTCCCTGCTGCACCTACACCCCCCCTGCACACTTCCACTCCTCATTTCCAACCTCAGACTCCAACCTGCATTCCCTCCCCTGTACCCTTACTATCCAGAGGCCTCCCATACTTTATGCATATCTTAAACCACTGTCCCAAGTAGCTCTCACTAACATCCATTTGTCTCATACCGTACACTCCTTTACATAATATACCCCCTTCTTACACACTACTACTCTCCCAGTTTTCCTGTTACACTTACCTTGGTTCCTCCTCTCTTCTAACCCCTCTCTTTTCTCTTCTCTTTTTTTTTTATAGGTTTAACAATATTCCACATCTGCAAAGCCCTCAGACTTACCCTGCTTGGAACTACCTGCAGTCAAGTCCATTTGTGGGTGCCTCCCTCCATTTTGTGAATAGATAACGTATATCCTGGTAAATTCACTGAGTTTTATACCTGAACAGTTGTTCATTTGTTGGCTATTTCATACATATCTTGGGCCGCTCCTTTGACCCTGCTTCCCCACTCTCCTGCCTCTATCTAACTATTCCTACTGTTAAATCTGTCTGTCACCTGTGACCTCCTTAGCCCTCTCTCTGTTTTTTTTCTCCTAGTCTACACTGTTTCTCATGCACTCCTGTACTTTACTGCCCATCTCCTGTTCCTGCACTCTGACCTACTACTTCCTTTTCTAAGGATCCACTTATAATATTCTCTGTGAGCTTCCCTCCCCCTCCTGCTTCTCCTGCTCCCACATCTGCCACACATACCTGCTCTACTGATTGTTTTTTCTTTGATTTCTCCGAGAGTATAGCCCCGGTAAGTTCACCCTCGCTCTGCTCTGGCTCACTTTGCTTTCCTACCCTACCCCCATTCCCACCCCCCACTTCGATTACGTTTATCCTAATCATTCCCTCCCCTTCCTGCCCAATCAGCCACACATAACCCACTTCCTGCCTGAAACCACTCCCAGGCATACACTAGCCCAATTAAACTACATCACTTCCTACTGTCAACCAATCCACCTCTACCTATGCCCTTAACTTCACCCCACTCACTCTACAATGCAACTCTTGTTCTTTACCACTCCTCTTCTTATACTTCTCTCTGTTCTAACCCCTCTTCTTATACTTCTCTCTGTTCTAACCATCTATTACACTAACCTTTCTCAACCTTATATATTCTGTTCTACCTCATGTATCCCTGAAACTCCTCCTACCACTTACTCCTTAATTATCTCCCCATCTCTCTTCAACTTCTCCGCTGTCTTCATAAACTTACTCTACTGCAGATTTATCCTAGCTCCTGTACATCCAAAACTAAATTTTATAACCAACTCCCACCATTAACTTCACTTACATTTTTCAATAGCAATTTACTTCTCTCTGGTGGCATCCACCCCAACCCAGGGCCCCCCTCCCCTTCCTACAGCCACACATCCCACAAGCCTCCATTGACTTCTAACTCTTCTCATAATTTAAACTAGCCTCATCCCCCAAGCAAAACTCTTGTTTATACAAACACCTAGCTATCTATTCAATAAATATTCAAAGTATCACCAACAAAATCACTGAACTACACACCTGGATAGCCCATCTGAAACTTAGCTAAAATCACACATCACAAGCAATGAAATACTCTCAACTGGCTGTAATATTTACTGCTCAGATAGATTCCCCAAAAATGATGATGGTGTCGCCATCCTCTACTCTGATAGCCTAAATCCCTCACCAATCACCATCCCTAGCCCCAACTTCCACCTAGCTGAACTAATCATCCTAAATTGCCACCTCAACTCACACAAGAAATGTGCCATTGCTTCCATATATATCTCCCCTATGAATAATATCCCAACCCTAGAAAATATCCTATCCTGTTTTCCCACAACATACACTACAAAATCCTCATCCTTGGAGATGTCAACATTGACTGGTCCAATCTTACAGCTGACTCTCCACAATTTAGTATCAACTTACAGGGATTTCATTAACTGATAACTTTCCCTACCCACCTGCATAAACCCTCATCTTCCAGCTCCACCATTGACTGGATTCTCACTAACTCTCCCGACCTCTACCATAGTCCATCTACCCTACCAGGCTCCTTAAGTGACCATCTTCCTATCTCCATTCTAAGACATTCTACCCAACTACTGAAACCCCACCTTTACAGAGACTGTCGTAAACTCTCTAATATCTCCCAATTCAACTCCATACTGTCTGGTGTTGACTGGTACATCCTCAGGCAGATCCCTCTAGATGAGACAAAGTAAATTTAGTAGCATTCTTAGATATCCTAAACTCCTTGCCCCTCCAGGAGAATTGGAATAAAATCTAATTATGCTCCTTGGCTTTCTAAGGATACTGGATCTCTTATGCATAAGAGACAGTACTTGGAAAGCCTGGGTCAAAACAAAATAACTACCCCTTCTACAAAACTACAGAGACCTACAGAATTTTGTCAAGAAACAAATCGACAAGGACAAAAAATCCTACTGTAACTCTCCCCAAATCAATAGCAAATCCAACCCTTGTACATTTTGGTCTACTTTAAACAAAATTCTTCATCCAGGCTATCCTTCAAATCCCTCCCCTTTCCCAAACAAATCTCCTCTGGAAATGGCTACCCTCCTCAACCATTACTTCACTGACACAATTCAAAAACTCACACCCTCCAGCTCCAAACACAACTGCTCCCTCTACCCCTTCCAACCCACTCAACAAAAATAATTTCTCCTTTCAACCTTTTCCCACTTCTCATGTTAAATCTCTCTTCTTCTGAAGCTTAAACCCTGCTCACCTTCCACTGACAATTTCCCTCCTACCTTCCTCAAACTAGCTGCTGAATCTAGAGCCTATCCTATATCCATACTAATCAAAAGATCCATTCAAGAAGCAACAGTCCCTTTCATCTGGAAACTTTCTTCACTGTCCCCCTACACAAAGGGGGAAACTCAACTGACACATCTAACTATAGACCCATTGCCATCCTATCCTCTCTATCTAAAATACTTGAAAAATGCATTCATTTACAGCTTCTCAACTATCTCGTCCCACTCAACATGGTTTCTAGCCAAACCATAGCACAGCTACTGCTCTCCTATCATTTACTCATATTATTGCTGAGGCCTGTGACAATAACCAACTCATATCTTGTCTTTTCCTTGATCTCTCCAAAGCTTTTGACACGGTCTCTCACCCTACACTGCTATCTAAACTATCTAATCTTAACCTAGCTGCTGCCTCCCTAGCCTGGTCCTCCTTTCCCTCCATTCCAGTCACATCCGGTGTTCCACAAGGCTCGATTGTGTGTCCCCTCCTGTTTAATATTTTCACTAATGAACTACATAAATCCTTCAAACAACCCTCCCTAATCCAATATGCTGATGACTTGACTCTCCTCTCCATCTCCAGCAATACCTCTGAACTCCATACTCAAACCCAGGACACCTTTCTATCCATCAAAAAGTGGCTGTCTAATAATCTACTCATCCTACACCCAGAAAAAACAAACTCTTGCTCTTTCTCCTCATCACAAATCTACCTTTGTTACCACATCCTCTAATAACACCATCATTCAACCTGAACCCCACACAAAGCTCCTCGGTGCCATCATTGATGATGAACTTAAATTTAACTTACATATACTCTGATGTATTAAAAACCTCACCAAAGTTTAGGCTTGCTTTATCGCAACAGAAAATTTCTAACTTCTAATGCTAGACTAACCCTGGCACAGGCTCTTATTATCCCCTTCCTTCTATATGCTGCCCCTGTCCTAACTAACATTCAGTCCACAACCTTGTCCAAACTTCAGCAAACATACCATGAAATAGTTAGATTTATAACCAACTCTCCTTACAACTCCCAGCATTGCCTCGCACTCAACTCTCTTCAATGACTTAAACTCCCCTAGCAACTCCTTCTATCACAATTTCAAATGATACACTCCATACTATACAAACCATCTTACTGCCCAGCTCTGTCCTTCCTGGTATCCACCTACTCCCCCTCTAGGATCCTCTGCATCTCAAACCAGCAACTCCTTGATATTTACCAACCAAAGAAAAATGTGGGCAGGCTACTCTAAATGCTCTGTGGACCAAGCTTGGAATAAGCTTCCTATACACACACGCTGCATTACCCACCCATTACACTTCAAAAAGAAACTCAAACTTCATCTATTTAACACCAAGACTTGCCCCTGTCTGGAACCTACCTAACCCCTCCACACCCCTGTATTTCATTCCCATCATATCTGTATTTACACTAGGCTTAGCCTATTCACTTATTTAACCTAATAAATATTTATCTAGTAACTTCAACCTCACAATATTGAATGTTCAAATTCTGCTGACCATTTTTGTAGAATGCTACATGTATTTTATTATGTGTTTGTTTCTTATTCCTTGTTTTTTTTGACTTGCTGTATTTTTAATTGTACTATCTTGGATTGTGACTTTTTATTAAACTGTATATACTGTATTGTAATTGGAGCTTTTCTCCTTGGGTCGCCACTGAAAATGGACTACTCACCCAGCTGGACTAACCCGGTTAACAAATGTCAGTAAGTAAATAAATAAATCAATACATAAGTTACTAGCATTGAATTTGTATCAGACCCTTGCAATATGGAGCTGTGAAGAAGATGGACATTAAGACTCAAAATGAGGAATATTCCTTATAATGAGATACACTTGACAGGTATGGCCAGGGCCCATGATTTCACCCAAAGGGTTTCTAAATGCGGTGAGACTAGAAAATAACTCATTAAATGCCAGATGAAGAAAGTCACAGGTTCCATGAAAGCCTATCACCAAAAAAAAAAATTACAAAGATCATCTTGTACCACAAGGATTAAATAAACACAAATAAATCATGATTCTAAATTAAATATAGTTATAATAAATTCAACAATCATTATCTATGGATATATTGCCATCTATTGTTCAAAACTAATAAAATGACATGTCAGTAAGGATTTATAATTTAAATTAAAATAAAAGTTCCAGATGTAAACTTTGCAATGGACACTTAAAGCAACAACCCATGTTTTTTTCTTTTTTATTAAACAATAAATGTTTATTTGAATTCAATATTGATCACAGAACCCTGTTAATGCTGATAAATGAAAATTGTGCTCTAGGATATTTTATCATGTTTATATAAGGGACATCCCTCCCTTTTGCACCTTAAATGACTAAGGTGCTTTGCCAACCTAAATTTCCAAGGTTGAGAGGTTTGCTCTACATAAAAATCACCATGTTTGCATACAGTCATGAAAACAACCCAAGGGGTGATGCAAGTAATCAGACTTCTAATTTCAAACACCCTTGTATTCACAGGTGTGAAATGTTTGCTGTTGCATATTTGTGAATGATGGACACAATTACCACAGGATGAACAACTATATTTAGTTTGCGTGGTTTTAAACAAGAGAAATAAATGTTTAAAGGCTTTTCTGTTTGATATCAAAACGAATGGACAAAACCCTCAAAAAATTTATCACCCAAAACTTATGGCCAAAATTTTGTCTGATTTTTTTATTGTGAAGAGTATTAGTAGTATAAGAAATCATAAATCTATCCAATTCTATGGTCGTATTGCTTCTTTTTTCTTTTATAGATCAAAATATCTGTTCTTTTAATTTCTTTGATCTGTATCGTAACCTGACTGATAGTGTTAGAATAGTATTTATACAAATTAGAAGTTATTTGCATCACCGCCTGGATTGTTTACATGCCTGTATTTCAATGTGATGATTTTTATGTTTGGCATCATTGTAAGATGAAACAAAGGACAATGGAGTCAAATGGTCTTACACTAACCCACATTATTTAGAAACGGTATGCTCTTTGTTTTTGAACAATACCATCTTCAAGGAAGGTAGAACTGCAGCTGGGCAGGTAAAACATTCTAATTCATGCACACAGCTGCTCTAATGCTGAGCAAGATGTTACCTGTATATTGTGACTAACTGAAAAAAAATTAAATAAGTCTAGAAAATACAACCCCCCCCCCTAAAACTTAGAATCCTATCTGTCTAGTTTGCCTATGGCTAAGGCCTGTCCTAGTTTTAGTAGTCTGCTCAGATCATGACAGATGAAAAGCTTTACTGGAAACATTTTTTGTTCATACTAGAGCAAATGTTCATTCTGTATGTATATAATGGCTATCTATTTAGGGTCCAAAATCATTCCTTTATCAGTAAAACACATTTCTGATTTTTTACTTTTGTTGCCAGATATAGTTATATAAAGCTTTGTTATTTTTTTACCTTTGTAACTGCCAAATCATATTTAATTTATCTCATTCAAACTTGATATTTTGTTCTGGGAGGCTGTTTTTATTGTACAGGTTGTAACTTTTCATTCATTGTAATATATTCCTTTTCCAATCTTGTACATTTTCAGTCTTGATTCTATTTGTGTTTAATTCAATAGTATTTGAATGCTTGGAAATTTCCATCCTAGGTATACCATTAAAATTTATCTTGCCCAGAAAACTGGGGCTACAAGACTGACATAAATGTGTGTAACAGGGTGTGCAACCAGTTTAAAATAAACACAAATCTGGAAAATTATGACAGAAAAATAGATTTTATTGTAAATCAGTGAAAAAAGGGGTTTTCTTAGACTTGCAAGAAAAGGGAAAAGTGTTAGCCAAAATAACAAAGCAAGTAAACAGAAGTTTATCCCACCAGTAGCTTGAACATTTTTGTTGTATATGGCTCATTATCCTGAGTTTGGAATTGAACAATATGGCATCCTTATAGTCCGTTATTTTACTCTACCTCCCATTAGTCAGGCAATATCTGTCTTTACAATGTGCCAAAGTGATAAATTCAGCCATTGTAACTGCTGTTTTATTTTAAACTTTCCCCAGTTTGTATTGTGTAGACAATTTGGTTATTGTACACATTATTTTCTGCACAGTCTTCTGAATTTCACAAATGTACTAAGAGTTCCTATCTCTATATCAATTGCATGTGTAGTTATCCTTCTCTTGCTGAGAATGCTGGTGTTGCTAATACAGCTTAAGCAGAAAATGACTTAAAATGATCCCAGTAGTTAACCACCCTTCAAATTCCAAGCACTGCACAATATTGCATACCCTTTCCTTCCACTTAACTGGCTAGAAGTCTATTTTACCAAGATGTAGTTCAAACTACAGTCCTCATTTTATTCAGTAGTGCTCTATGGTCATGTGCCTGACTATGATGACCACATGCATTTGCCTGACCACATCCATAGCACTGGACACAATAGTCCAGAAAAATCATTTCCCTGTTATGCAGATTGCCTCCACCTAAATGTTCCTTCCTGTTCAGGTCACGGTATAATGCAAGCTTTTTCCTTAACTGTGGTTATATTATATAAGAAACTGAGAGGGCTGTAACATTTTGAATCTTGTTCATCACACATCATTGTATATAGGGTCTTTTCAGTTCATCTGCAACATCCATCTCTTCTGCCCAAATATAAATGCCAGTTCAACTTTTTTGCTCCTCTTTGCACCTCTAACTCTTTATCAGAAACTGGCTGGGCTTCTTAGATGGTTTTCATCTTACTCATTTCAGAGGTATTGCATTTCCTCTCTTCCAAGTAGATTATGAGAATTATCAGTGACAATAAGTTGTAAAACAAAAGTTATGCTAAAACGTTGTTACCCTGTTTCTGACCTAAATTATTTTATGATCTAGTCATGTTATAGTCCAACTATCCTTACCCATTTAATTTCTTGTAAGCCTAAGAAAGGCCTTTTGTTTCTTCACTGATTAATAAAATGTATTTTCTTCTCATATTTTTCCAGATTTATTTTTATTTTAACCTGGTTACCCAGCCTGTTAAATCAATTTCTGTCAGTCTTGTAGTCCCTTTACTTTTTAATACATATTCTTCTTCCTTTTAATAAGCCCCTTGTTTTTCTGTTTTCATTGCTAGCCTGGCCTTCTTTGTACAGTAAAGCATATATCTCTAATGGTCACCATTTTGTGTTTAAATCTTTCCCAGCATTCTTCTCCTGGTTTAATTTCCTCCTCCTTCATCTGCTTTCAGTCATACCATGCCTTTTTCTCGTCCTCAGAATTCACTTTTTTTGTAACATGCATTGTAATACAGTACCGTTTTGCATACATGATGTATCAGTTACTTATTTACCCTTGACAACTCTATATATCTGTGATCAGACACATTTATTGGTGCACCATTATTCAGAGTTTTAATTTGCATTTAAGGTTCTGCTGCTGTATTTTCAGCTTATGCTGTGATAATAGTTTACAAATTTAGCACTGAAAAGACTCTATATGGTTTCCTTGTTTTATTTCCTTTATCTGTGCTAGTTGCAAATATTACTTTTAAAATATTATCAGTAATGTATAAATGTTTATTGGCTTTGAGTCATTTAGTGATTGTTCATGCCTGGAAATGTTTCTGACTAGCACATCTATCCTCTTAGGCTATATTATCTTTTGTGGCCTCTAGTTATCACCATTCACGCAGGACAACATTCCTGCTGAAACAAAAGTCAAAGATGCTTGTGTGTTTCTCTCTCTTTGTTGGCTCATAAAACATGTAGAGAATAAAAATATTTTCCTTTTGTTTGCTATTTTTGTACAATATGAATTTGAGGCTGGTTTTGTATTTGGATAAGACTGCTCAACATTACAAATGTACATACTATATGTAAGCATTTATTGGCATAAATAAACTGAAAATTAAACAAATGGTAGCAGTAACTTGTTTGTTTGTATTCTGCTTTTATGTCAATAATATTTTGATCACTGACAGGTTTAAATACATTAACGTTTTACTTGCTGAAAGATCTGTAGATCACAGAGACTGAGCTTTACTTTTTTTTAAATTAGCTGGGGAAAGAGGCAGCAAAATATTGGGAGGAAGTCCACAAAGAAGTGGGCAAATAGTCAAATTCTTGCATTGCTTTCAGATTGAATTAATGGTTGTAATCTAACCTATATATTAAGATGCATCCACTCAATGCATTTATTGTTCAGTACTGAGTGGCAAAGGTTTATTGTTTTTCTCAAAATAAATGTCAGATGCATATTTTTTCATGGGGAAACCTGATCCTGTTCCTTAGTAATAATGATTACTCATAATTATTATGAAACTTGTTATGATGACAGCAGCACAGAATGCCCTTTCAGTAAGAAAAGTTAAATATTTATACTAGAATAGCCAGGCCATAATGATAACAATACAACATGAAGTGCCTTCCCTTTATATTGAACAATACAATCTGGCACCAAAGTAGCGAGGAAGGAAGCACAATGTGATTCATGCAGGAACATATTGATTTCATTTATTGTTTTCAGCAGTTCATTGAACAGCAAGTGACCGTATTAAGTAATGCTTTAACCTTGGCCTGCTCAGATGATTAAAACAACATTGTTATTGTGCTTAGTAACTTAAAGTCGGTATTATGATTAACATTTGATCTTACAATTGTCATATAACAAAGCACTACAGAGTTTTACAGATATGACATTTAGATTTAACAACTATATTCTGTATAATTGCTCCACTGTTTTTGATCTTTGACAGTTGCACAGGGATTAGTTACATAAGTCTATCACAAGAAAATGTTGAACTGTACCAGGGGAAAAACTATTTTCTCAATAGTCCAGGAAGAATAAAAGAAGTCAAGCTGTTATCTTTGTAACAGAGAACATAAACAGAACTGTGATATGTCGCAGCTCTTGCTAATTCAAAATATGCATATAGACATCTATTAGATGCAGTACTAGTCACTTAAAATGCAGCTTTATAATACGAGTTACACAAGATAAACTAGAATTAGTTTTAGTTAACTATGAGCTACAGGTTAATTCAACAAGTCTAAAAACTAAAGCAAATGGAAGCAAGTGCTCTATAGTGAGACCTAAAACAGAAAAAATACAGCACAAGTAGCCCAACGAAGTGCAGCACACAGGTTTATTCAGAGTCAGCATACCATGAGGATGAAAACATAAATGCTTCTATCCACAAGTACGTTTTCATCTAACATAGACTGCTTCAGATGCATGAAGCCTAAAAACTGTCCGACTGTCTCCATTCATACAAGTTTGCCTTCTGTTAAAATTCATTTAAAAAAAGGCAAACCTTAAACATATTAAATTCAAGATACTTACTTTTTGTGCCTTTTCACTTTGAAACTGCCTTTGTCATCATCTCATGTAAAAAAATGAAGATGTGGTTCTTCAATCTGTAAATATGTAAGATAAATACTGTGCCACCCGCTTTAAGTATTTCAGCTTTCATCAATAAATTGTGTTTGTAGAGTAAAATGAAAAGATTGTTCCCCCTTTTCTATATTGTTACAGAGTACAGTCACTGAACTTTGTTATTAATTGCATCTTTTACCTATGTCTCAGTAATGAAATCATGGACCATCTCAGGGCTGCATATCCAAATTGGAGGCAAAGCTTAAAACAACTACATTCATGAAGATGTCCCAACTATTTTGTAATAAATGGATTTTTGAGGACTTTGACACAATTAAAGATTTACTACATGACAAATGGTGGTTCTAATTCACTTTCTCAAATGGTAATCTCATTAACACTCAGAATATCAAGACTGTATAATCGAACACCCAAACATCGAATCATACCAATAAGTGTTGGTCTGAGATTACAGCACAGTGGAGTGTGTTTTTGTTTCTGTTTCCCAGCTCTTGGAATTTGAATATATTGAATATATTTTTAGCAGGTGGTCTACGGGGTGTGCAGTGGGCTTGCCCCATGCAAAAAGTGTTTTTTCACATTCTCTCATCCAGTTTGAGGTTTTGGGTAGTCGATTATATGGTCCTGATATTTTGAATATCGACAATGTCAAGTAGACCCCAAAAGACACATGTACACTAAGCAGCAGAAATATTGTTTAGAAAAAGTCCGCTTTTATTTTCATTGGTTCCTGCTTAGCGTTTTTCAGTATCCTCGCCATTTTTCAAAAAGATTAAAAACGTGATTTGCTGGATGATATGTTTGGATACTGGAATGAAGTCTACATGACTTGTACTATTTTAAAGTAGAAGATCCTGTGTTTAACATCCCAAACTCAATATGTCAAAATGGACTGAATCCTACTTCCCAAACAGAGTGCGACTTGCTCTATTGTAATGGATTTGCGGGGTTAGTATAGTTAGCGGTATATAGGAGCATGGGTCCTCTTATGGATTTGGGTTCAGGATGACATATGCGGAATGCTGTGCCTTGATATACCATGCATTATAATAGATATAACTGCTCCGCAAAGTAGGAGTTCATCACATGAAATATTGCAAACAATTGCACAGCTGTTGAACATCTGATTTTTTGACCAGGATTAGGAGCCGTTATTTCTTATATATTTTTAACATTTGTTTTAAGTTCTTGATGTAAACTTGCTTTGAAACCAACATATATTTAATCCTTGGCAATAATTATCCAGGCTTTGCTTCAGTCAAATAGTTCTTTCTCAGACAAAGACAACATATATTATTCAAAATATTCCCAGACAGATTTTAAGCCCTTACCAGACTCGCCAAAGAGATTCCCTTCTCTGCTTGAACACTTTCCACTTCTTCCATTACTATACTATTACCACCTGACTTTTGACAGTTTTGCTAAGAGGTTGACAGTTTAGGGATCTGCATTCACAAACAGGTGACACTTAATTGGGGTGAGAAATCACAGGTTAATTTATTGAAAACGTTACATCAGAAACTGTCTTTTCATCATACTTTGTTTATATTTGCACTATGTGAAATAATTTTAATGGTATACAGCACAATTATTATTTTGAAAATTGTAAATAAAGAAACTGATTTACTTAAAATTTAATTTTTACCCATATCCACTTGGTATAACATATTCCATTATTAGGCCTGTAGTCAATGTATAGTGTCCAAGAAACTACAGTAACTGTATAACAATTGATTGCGTGTGTGTGTGTGTGTGTGTGTGTGTGTGTGTGTGTGTGTGTGTGTGTGTGTGTGTGTGTGTGTGTGTGTGTGTGTGTGTGTGTGTGTGTGTGTGTGTGTGTGTGTGTGTGTGTGTGTAGGCCACATTATTAATTGTTTCTATACATAACTGCCCACACTACAATCAGATAGCTATGGGCTATATCCACTATCAGTTGCCCCAGTGCTTACGTTTAGTTTCTCTGTTTTCCATTTTTGGTCACTTATTGCTATTTCCCTGTCTCTTGTGTTAGTGAAATATTACTTCTTAAATCAGAGATACCTCTTCAACATTCATGTTTATTTCATGTATGATTCTCTTTTAAATTTTAATAATTTATTTGAGGTAAGTGGCCTGAGTGTAAGGATTTTTTCCAGCCATAACATATTTAAGGTATAAGAAGCAAGATGCAAGTACAATCTAAAGTATTAGGCTGCATAATGTGCAATAATGCAGACTATAGTATTATGCATGCCAGTTATGTACGACTACTGCATTCTAGTCAAGCTCCAAGGTTCAGAACTGCAGCTTTATAAGTGCTGTTAAATCAGATTATGAAATAACTTTCTGAAAGCATGAAACAGGATAGAGACCAAAAACTTAAAAAAAAATATGCCAGTCTACAGCTTGATTCTGCAGAATCTTTCACACATCGTATACATCACTACAGACAAATTCCTAAGCCAGCTGAAAACCTGCTATAGGAATTTTAGATCTCTGATGTTTTAGACAGTGAGGAAAAAAATGCTAGTAGTGTCAAGCACTCTGAATTTTCTGGCCATTATGACTTATTGTTAGGTCACCTTTTACTTTGAATTTTCTTAAACAGGTTGTTTATTTGCTTACAAAATTAATTAGGATTTTTTTTTGGTACACTGAATTATTCATCCTGAGATATTTATCTTCAATATCATTAATTGTCAATCTGCAATTGCTTCTTATTGTGCAGAAATTCACTCACCCAGAGTGGGCATTATTTACATTAAAAGTATTTCAGGCAGAAATTTTGGTGGTTGTCCCCTTTGTAAGAGTAACTGTTAACCAGCATGCAGTAAACCTCAAACATTTCATTACAACAACACACTAATGTGTACTGGCAATAGAATATTGAGTTGGTGCCTTGCAATGTCACACAGGACTGATACATCCCATTCAGCTCACCCAACAATGCCAGCTTGTGGCTGGACTTGAAGGACTTGGTAAATATAGAACCCTAAATGTTCAACCTTTTAGTAAAACTGGCAAAGGTCTAGTGGTAATAATACAGTTACTGAAGAAGGGGAGAGTATATGAGCAGTGAATGGAATCTGTCTTAGATGGTAAGGACCAAAACTCTATTAGACAATGTTTGATTGGTCTAGTTAGTGAAAGAAATGTTAGGGTGAGGAAGGGCCATAGGATGTTATTGCCCTGGGTTGGCATGCTTGTTGGTCCCAGAGAAACTTTACATCTAGAACAATGGTGACTGGTTTGATAATAAAGGGAGTCATTTCTTGAGGTAGGCAAAGCATGTAAGCAACAGGGACTGGTTCATTGGTGGAGGCTTGCTTCAGATTTCACCAACAGAAATAAAAATGAGCAGGTGACCCATTTTTTATGGAGCGTTTTGTTTGGGGAATAAACTTCAAGGTTAGATGGGATGTGTCCTGGAAACAAGTAGCAGCATCCTGCCACATATTCTGGACTCTAGGCTTGCGTTGTTGAAGGACAGAGTGAGTATTTGCAATGATATTGGATATATATATTGCCTGACATGAAAAAGATTTAGATATGGCCAGAATATTTGGTTGATGTTCATGTACCCAGCATTCAGAATAAGAATATTTATTTCAAAAAGGAATGATGGAGATTCCCTTTAACTTCGGCTGGAAGTAATTGATGGGACCAGGATTTAGTCCAGTGTTTCCTCCATGAATTTCTAATAAGTTTGTTTAAGCTTCATTGTGTAAATGGAGTTTAAACTTTAGTGTGTATATGTCTTTGTCCAAATTAGAGCAGGGTGGTGATGCACTTATCCATTTATTTTGCCACCAGCCATGTACAACAAATGACTAATTTTACTTATATGGATGATTGGAGAATGTTCCTTACTAAGGAGCATTAGGCAATGCACTTTGCTTTATGGGAAGGAGTGTTGGCTATTAAAGAAATATAAATAGGGTTAAAAAGTCAGAGAGAGCAACAGGTTTCATAATATTTGGTGAACTGACAGCTTAATTAAAGTAATGCTGACATATAAGCAGGTTTACCTAAAATCTGATAGGTAGAAATGATGTCACAGTATATGGTTATCTAAGAATGAATAGTGTAGCAGGTAAATGGAATGCAGGGTGGCTAAGCATGGACCTCACTTGCACTTTCAGAGGAAAACAAGTTGACCAACTGCTTTCTTTCCTTACATAAAATTTTCACGGATATGAACATTTGCTTTTAATCCAATAAAGTATTTTTTTATGTAAACTGTCATGGTGATTGCACTGGTTGTTTGTTGGCTACATATATATATATATATATATATATATATATATATATATATATATATATATATAGATATATATATATATATATATATATATAGAGAGAGAGAGAGAGAGATAGTGGCAGCGTGTAGACTACTGTAAGGTAAATGAAAGGTATATGCCCTTTTTCCCACTGCAGTGTGATCCTGGAGTTAGTATATATAGTTGGGGAGGTGAGGAGGGCACAGCCCCCACATTAGGGGGTGTGGGATGTGTAGCCCCCCACCTATTTTGGTTTTATATCGTCCAGTTTCTGTAAGTAATTTTTTAAGTTCTGGAAAGTGTTAGTCATTGGTATTGTAAGTGTGCATGTCTATAGTTAACAAATTAGTATGTTGATATTTAGCATTGTAAGGTTTCAGTCTTATGAGTTTCAGTCGTGAGTTTTCAGTATTTTGAAATTTCGGTATTATGGTCTCAGTCAAATGAAATTTAGATTATATGAAGTATATATATATATATATATATATATATATATATATATATATATATATATCTACATGGATTCCATGCACTAGATCGAAGGTATGGAATGCACCCTGCAGCGAAAGTGCACTTAATCGAAAGTACACTTACACAAAGTTGTATTGAACTTCCGTGCAATACTCACAGACCTTAGGGTTAGGGTAAGGGAATAGCCCTACGGGCTATCCCCTTACCCTGACCCGTACCCTAACCCTAAGGTCCGTCAAGACTGTAGCGCAGTGAAGGACATAGCAATGTCCTCCATTATGGTACGATAGTCACGAACCTTAGGGTTAGGGCATGGGTTAGGATAAGGGGATAGCTTTACTAACTGTCCCCTTACCCTAACCCGTGCCTAAACCTTAAGGTCCGTGAGTATCACACCATAGTGGAGGACATAGCTTGTTTTTTTATGTCCTCCACTGTGCTGCGGTACTTTCAGTGAAGTGCACTTTCGCGGCAGTTCACTTTCGTTAAAGTGAACTTTCGCGTAAGTGAGGCTTCCTATTACAAGTTCGAAGTTGTGAACTTTCGTTCTTTTAATAGGAATCCATATATATATATATATATATATATATATATATATATATATATATATATTATATATATATGTGTGTGTGTTATAATATATATATATATATATATATATATATATATATATATATATATATAAATATATGTGTGTAATATATATATATGTGTGTGTGTGTGTAATATAAATATATATATATATATATATATATATATATATATATATATATATATATATATATATATATATATATATATGTGTGTGTGTATTAATCTATACATACTCTGTTCTCTACCTCAGGACATTTTATTTTGTTTTCTCTGGTATCTTGTTTATCCCCCCTCCATCTGGTTCCCATTATTTATTTATTTGTCTTTGTTTGTCTTTGTTTACCAGGAAAGTCTGACTAGGTAATACCCATTTTCAGCAGAGGCCAGGGAAGAAAAGCTCCATTTACTCCCATTGCATTATACTAAGCTCCAGTAAAACAGAGTAATTACATTACTATTTATATTTATTATATACAAACAGTAGTTACATTTTGATTTATATTTATACACAAAGAGTAGTAACATTTATACATATGCATTCTAAGATTTTACAGAGGTGGAAGTTACTAAAGAGAAAGCACATTTGAAATTTAGTGGACTGTACAGGCAGTGGTCATGTATAAAATTGTTTTGTTATTTCAGTAAAAGGTTGAGAATATTTTGTTTGAGAGTATCTGGGGATTATCATACAGTGAACACAAAGTTTAAACCTTCTGATGAGCATGTGCAGGACCAGGATTAGTTAAGATGTTGTTTAAGCAGTGGTTTAAAACTACTGAGTTTGTCAGACAGTTTTGTTTGTGTGGGGATACTATTCAAGAGTTTAGCAATGTATTGGGAGTAGAGTGAGTCTGCTGCAACATTATTTGACTCATTTGTAAGTAATAAGAATTTGTTACTAGAATGAAGGTCCATTGCTGGACAGTATGGTAGTAATACGTTTTGTAGTGCAGGGCATTTTTCTGGATGATGGATGAGTTTGTGTGCTGTAGTCAGTTGTGAATATGTTAGACAGTTGTGCAGTTCAAGCCAGTTTAATTCCTTAAACTAAGACAATGCTGGGTCCTGTGAGGAAGACTGGTGGCACATTTAGCTGTTTTATTGTAGCAGGAGGCAAGTTTCTTCTTAGTATTGGAAATGTTTGTTAGTATAGGAGTAGTGTATAAGAGAATCCGCAGTAAGAAGGTGGTGGCTAGAGTTTTTCTTGCAGTATCTGTAAGGAATCCATTGATCCTATAAAGGGAGCCTAGTCCCTATTGTGTAGATTTTATGGTGTGCAGTATATGGTGGTCATATATGACCATAGTAATGCTGGTGCTGTTAAGGCACATTTAAAGTGTATTCACTGGTGTCTAGTGCATCCTCCCAAACCCTGGGTCCACATAGTAATGCTGGTGTCAGTATAGCACTTTAAAGATGAATCCCATGTGTTGGGTGGTTCCCATTATGCTCAACCCCTGTTTTTGACGTCTTTGCCATTATAGCACATTAAAGATACATTTCTGGTGTCTAGTGGTTCCCTTACCATGTTCCTGTTCATCTGTTAAATATAGCCTTTTAGCCATGTCCACTACTGTAATGCGGTGGGGATGGCCATGCTGATCTACACTGCTGAGTGCTTTTTTGAATTGCTCCATCATTTAGATACCTTCCTGGAAATGGTTCTGGGGAGAGACCACAGGGATAATTAGCATATGCCTCTCCCCATGGAATGCTTAATTAGCATTCAACACAGACACAGGGTAAGCCCATTGCAATACTGCACATCTTTGTATTGCAGGACCAAGTAGCACTGTGTGAGGGTGCTTGTTGGATCAGACATCGTAAAACTCCACTGCCAATCATGAGCGGACAAGTCATCCACTGTGGTGACCCCTAACTGGGAAAAGCCGAAAGAAGAAGAAGAAGAAGAAAAAACTGTGTCCACTCTGGGCTGGAGTGGATATACTCCAGTTGTAGATGGTTTCAGCAGCATACTTCCATTATATTATGATCAAAAATTGTATCTCTCAAGAGCTGTTTTCTATCACAAAGTGGCTTGAACACTAGAAATCCAGCCAAACCATGCTGAATGACCTACCAGAACTGAAATGACTTTACTATGCATGAATGTATTCTTAAAAGGGATAGTTTATAACAAATATACAAAAATATCCTCATCACTGACTGAAAGAAATATTATATTCTTGGTAATCTACAGAAAAGGGGCAGTTGGAAAAAAATACATAATCCCATGGTAAAAAATAAGCCATATACATCAACACTGTTCTTTCCTGGCAACAAATTTCCTCTTAGGCAGAAAACACTAAGTAGACTACTTCACAGATGTTATGTAATTGCTCCTTCTGTTCAGATTACTACTAAAACAGCAGAAAAAAGTTTGAGTTTGTTTCCTTTCTTCCTGAGACATTAAATTTTACAAATCACCACACAACACTGTTCCTGTCCTTTCATACCTCCGTAATATTTCTGTTGATAAAATACAGCAACTGCATAAGAGAACTCCTCCCATAGGTTGCAAAGGTAGAGAAGACAGACTACATCCTAAATGCATAAAAGCCACCATTACTTCCTCAAACTGCACCTGCCTCTATTATCACTCTCTCTCCTTCCTTCTCTTAAGAATGGAATGCGCCATGATCTTTGGAAGTTCTGTATCTTCAGTATCCTTTTCTTAAAAGTAAACAGGCCACAGAAGTCACCATCTACAGCCCCATCTCCCTTCAGCTGTTTTGACACAAAATCCTTGAGATGGCGATCTGTACTGAACTGCAAAGTCTCTTAGACATGTGGGGAACCCTTTGTGATGAACCACAAATCTGCCATCGTGACTGTAGCCCAAGCCAGTACTCACTTTGGCCCTTTCTATTTTCAATAGTTTTTACTGAAGCAATTTTTGTTTTATTCTTTAAGCTAGTCAATTGCAATGTGCCCCATGATCATCTTCCATATTTTGCTTTACTCTTTGACAACATATGGTGTTTTCAAAGTTACCATACTGAGTGCTTTTTTTAGGGTCTTGGTAAAAATCTTCTCTTTGCCTTCCCATTCCCCGTCTTTGTGAGTTTCACCCTCTTTTATTCATGTTTTTCATCAACAGTATAACATCCTATCATTCAGTCCTCCAAGATAAACTGCACTCTGGTAACATTTTCTGAACAAATACCATAGATCAAGTACCGATAGCTGTGAATTCCAACTCACATGAGCTGTATTAACTGCTTGTTCTCATCAAAACTCTTAGTGTGTTATAGACAAACTAAAGCCATGGTCCTTGGCACTGTTGTCAGGTAGAAGCAAAGTGAAACAATCTATGCGCTTTGTTTTCCATTACTTACCAACTGTACGGCACAAAATTCTTGGCCTCTGATTGTGCCCTACCTCATTTTACTCTACTTCAAAATAAGCTCCTAGTATAAGAGCTACCTACTGCCTGCCTTTCTCTATGTGCTGACATGACATTACTCTAACAAATTCTTATTCCTCAAACTGCAGGTACACATGATGATGATGATTCATAATTGCCAAGTCTTCTGTTTCTACTGTGACACCAGTCCACTGGCTCAGCAATCAAGGAGCCTCAATCCTTACCACTAACACCAGTGAGAGGTGTCCACATTGGGAAGGATAACACATACATACACAGAAAAGTACAATTTCCCTTAAGAGCACACCGAGATCACAGTCAGTCTGGGGCTGGTTTCTCCCTTTCTCTCCAGATCCCCAATAAGACTCCCCACTAGCAAAGCTATAGGGTCCAGATCTCAGCCTAGTGTTCAAGCTAAACCCTCCAGCATCCTCTCTGTCCAACCGGTGCTTTGTGTCCCTGCCTAAGTAGCTGACACACACGCACTTTGAGATATGAGTTGTATATAAACACACAGACACTCCTGGGGAAGGCTGGCACAGGTTCTCCAGCTATGCCCCTTCTGCCCAGACTATATGGTAGTACCACTTGCCACCAACCACTAATATCAGCTGCTAATAAGGCCATTATCAAAGGGTGTCCAATTATTACTGTGCAATATTATTATCCAAATGGTAAGTGTGACGAACAGCAAGGCTTATAAAACAGTCACAGTTGAAAGGTTTAAAAATATTTAATAATAAGTAAAAAGAACACAAGGCAATACATCTTACTATACAGTGCTAGTTAAGAGTTTAGAGATCACAGAGAAATGCTTAAAATAATACAGAAGAAAAGTTCTGATATCAGTACAGAAAACAGCTAGACTAGACTTCCTATTTCCTATCTATATCTAAGAGCAAATACAGTTCTAAGATAAACTTACATATAGAGTAAGGCAGTGCTTGTGATGTTGTCAGTTCTGAAAACAAATGCAAAATGCTCTGATTCCCTCTCTCTCCTTAAATTGATAACACAGTACCACTGACTCATTTCAGATTATCATAGGTTCATAGGTAGATACTAAGCTATTGGCCCAAGGGCCTAAGTAAGCCTAGCCAACAAAATTCCCTGGCTTATGCCACCTAAGAAAGTTAATTTCCTGTACCCCTGTCGAGCAGAGCCACAGAAGTGATCCCGGGAGTGTATTTCCTATTTCCCATCCACTCATCAATATTTTTCTTGAAGAGTGCTAATGAGGAACTTTGCTTGGCATTGATGGGTAGCTTGTTTCAGAGTATAGGAAGTCTCTGGGACAGGAATCTATCCCTCCAGCATATTCTGTTTATTGTGGTGATGAGGTTTAGCTCCCTAGAGCATGTAGCTCAGAGGGATTGGGATTTCTTTAGGTGTAACATGTCCAACAGCTCTGGGTTTAACATAGCTTTATATGTTAGGCAGAGATCTCCTCGGAGTAGGCAATATGCTACAGAGTAAAGCTGGAGTTTTTTGAGATGGTCAGTTTAGGGCATCTGTGTGAGGCCAGTAATCCTCTTTGTGAGGTAGTTCTGTGGCCTTTCCAGCTGCTGCAGATGTCTTGTGAGGTACATTCCAAAAGGGGTGTTGTACTCTATAATGGATCTAATGAGTGCCGAGTAGAGGGGAACAATGACTTCTTTCTTTTTGGAAGAACCCTTTTGTGATGAATGTGTGCACATAGAAGGATTTCCTGACTACTGTGGCGATGTGATTATCAAAGGAGAGACTACTGTCCACCTGGGTCCCAAGGTCTCTATCACACATTCAGCATAAAGTAGACTGCCATTTATGTGGTAGTTCATGGGTACAGAGTTTTTACCAAAGGGGATGACAATGCATGTTTTGGCATTGAGCTTGAGGCCATGCCTCTGACAGCAGGCATCTGTCTCAGTGGGGCCCTTCTGTAGGATGTCCACATCATTTGGGGACTTGACTATGGCTCCTAGTTTGCAGTCATCTGCGAACTTCATTATCCAGAGGCCTTTTGTGTTAGCCTGTACTTTAGCGAAGTAGATACCAAACAGGAGAGGTCCCAGGACTGAACTCTGTGGTATTCCACTTGTCACTGGTTTGAAGTCAGATTTGGAGTCTGCAACATTTACACTGTGGGTTCTGTCAGTGAGCCAGTTGGCAACCCATCTTGTGATGTAGGGATTTATACCTAGTTTAGTGAATTTAGCTGTAATTCCAGAATGGGGGATGGTGTTGAAATCCTTGGCGAGGTCAGGATACGCTGTGTGAACCACCTTACCCTTGTCTACGGCTTTGGTGACTGCCTCAAAGAAGTTGATCAGGTTCAGGAGGCATGATCTGCCTTTCACAAACCCGAACTGGGTGGGGTTCAGAGTTTGGAGGTTACCAATGTCTTTGTTTATGAGTTCCATAATGATACGTTCCATGGCCTTGCAGACCAGGCTCGTCGGGCTAATAGGGCAATAATTCCCAGGATCAGTGGTGGCTCCCCCCTTTGTGGAGTGGGATAACTGTTGCTGTGCACCATTCAGAGGGCACAGAGTCTGATGTGAGACTATGACTGAACATAGTGCTTAGTTGGGGAGCCAGTTTGTTCTGAAGTTCATGTAAAACGCAGCCTGGGATGTTGTCTGGTCCTGCAGATGCTGTGTTTTTGGTTTTAGAGAGTGCAGCTTTTACCTCCATAGATGTGATTACAGGGACACTGCATTCTTCCTGTATAGATATGGGTCCTTTTGGGGGTGAGAGGGAAGTAAAGCTACCTATCTGCCAGGATGTTGGCAATATCAGTTGGTTCTGTAATTTTTGTGCTGTAACTCAGAGCAGTTCTGGGTGTTAATATTGAGATTCCTGACATAGCTATAGAATGCTTTGTGGTTGCCCTTAGAATCAGTGGTGATTTTGTTTTTGTAGCTCACTTTGGAGGATGTTATAAGGGATCTCAGCTTCTTACTGAGGCTGACCAGGGAGCTCCTCCACTCATGGGATTTTACTCTCTTTTGCAACAGTTTCTTCCTTCTGTTGTAGAGTTTGTTTATGGCAGGGGACCTCCAGATTGGCTTCCTTTTTTGGAGGGCAGTGTCTTGGATCTGTTTGGGATAGCATGATCCATGCACTCGTGTAAGTGCTTATAGAGTGCATTTGTGTAGGATTCAGCAGTTGTAACTGTATTGTCCATCTGCATGGGTGTCATGAAATTCACCACTTCTGTCTTAAGAAGCATGAAGTTGGCTTTGGAGAAATTTCTTACTGTGGTTTCCTTAATGGTGGGTGGGGGTGGGATGTGGATATCTAGGGTGATTAGCTTATGGTCGGATATGACCAACGAGGAGTTGACTTCAGGTGTGGAACACCAGTCACTCATGTTGGTAATGACTAGGTCTAGGATATTGTTGCCCCTGGTGGGGGTGTGGATAAGTTGATCCAGGGCATTGGAATTTATGAATTCCAGAAAGCGTTGAGTGAAGGAGTTGGTACATGAGTAGTTTTGCCTGTTAATGGTGGGGTACTTGAAATCGCCCATTATTAGGGTGTTTACCAGGTTAGCCTGTTTCCCAGGCTAACAGAAACTCAGAGTTTAACAGCTCTTTTGATCTTGCAGCTGGTCAGGAAGCCAGAGCAATAAAAAACATTATACATGTAAATTCTAGCAATTAACTCTGGTCTCAAAACAATAGGAAGAATTTCTTAATTCAGACATCTCAGCTTTGAGTTTTGAGATCAAACAATTATAAAATGCTTAACTTATCAGCTTTCCTCCAGCAGAGTGCAATGTGGTTAAATTTTTGAAGTTCAGCATTTACCATATTTTTTTTTACATTTAAGAGAACAAGCATGTGGCTTACATTAATATTTACAAATGACAGAATTATCTACAAAATCTTTTCTAGCTAGGCTGGCAGTCTTCACATATCTTTCCACCCCCAGAGAACTCAAGCTAGTTTTTCAAGTGACCCTTGAGAAACGTTGCTTGAGAGGGTTGGGTCTATCTGAGTATGCCTTACCCCATTCCCTGTCTTGACAGCCCATCTGCATTGGCATTGCTAATCCCACTGCAGTGCTGCACTGACATATATGCTTGCAACCCTAGGCTCTATCTTAGCAACTTGGCATTTTGCTGACTGGCTCTGTGTAAACATGTTAGGGGATTGTGGTCTGTAACTACAGTGAATTTTCTTTCATACAGATAAGGATGAAGTTTATGCAGTGCCCACACTATGGCTAGACATTCCTTTTCTACAGCTACATAGCATTCCTCCCTGGGTTGGAGCCTCTGACTGAAATAAACCACTGGGTGCTCTTCTTCCTCTGAAGAAATCTGGTTAAGTACAGCCCCGACCCAATGGTTCGAAGCATCCACCTGCACAACAAATTCTTTACTGTAATCTGGACTGGCTAACATAGGGGACCTCCCAAAGCTTCTTTAAGCTTCTGGAATGCCTGCTCACATGCTGGGGTCCACACTACCTTATCTGGCCTGTTTTTCTTTGTCAGGTCTGTGAGGGGACCAGCTATGCTACTATAACTGGGGACAGACTTTATGTAGTACCCGGCTGTCCCTAAGAATGCCTTCAGCTGCTTTTTGGTAACAGGTGCAGGCCATGACTGAATGGCTTCCACTTTGGCAGGTTCTGGCCTGATCTTACCACTCCCCACTCTATGTCCCAGGTATGAGACCTTTGCCACACCCACCTAACATTTGCTCGGCTTAATAGTCAACCCTGCCCTCTGTAGTCTGCCCAGCACCTCCCTGACATGCTGAAGATGCTCTGGCCAGGAATGGCTGTAGATGGCAATATCATCTAGGTAAGCAAGGACAAACCCTCCTGCTCCTGCTAGGATATGATCTACCAGCCTCTGGAAAGTCACTGGGGCATTTTTCATCCCAAAGGGATCTTTGTGAACTCATACAAGCCAAAATGAGTCACAAAGGCTGACTTCCCTTCAGCACTGGGGGTCAAGGGCACCTGCCAGTAATCCTTGGTAAGATCTGTGGTTGTAAGATACTTAGCCTCACCCAGCTGCTCTAGGGCCTTATCTGCCCTAGGCATGGGGTAAGCATCTGACTCTGTGTGACTTTAATTTCCTGTAGTCTACACAGAACCTGGTGTTGCCATCCTTCTTTGGCATGTACCAGCACCACTGGCGAGGCCCAGGGACTGTTGAACTCTTGAATTACCCCTAGTTCCAACATTTCCTTTATCTCCTCCCTCAGAGTCTGTTTGACTCTTTCAGGCACCCTGTAAGGGGCCTGCTTAATAATCCTTTGGTGCCCTGTATCCACCTGGTGCTGCACCTGGTGGGTGTACCCTGGTTTCCCAGTGAACATATCCCCAAACTCCTGTAACACTGCTCAGATGTCTCAAACCTGGGTAGGCGATAACTGCTGGGACATTGCTACCTCTTCCACTGAGGTGTCAGTCCGAGCCTCACTGAGGAGATCAGTCACCAGATCTCCCTCAGACTCCTCCTGCAAGCCACTACAAATACTCAGCACAAGGGCCTCCCTATCAGGGTAAGGTTTCATCATGTTAACATGGTACAACTTGTGTCCCTACCTCCTGCCTAGCAGTTCCACCATGTAGTTAACATCACTTACCTTTCTTACCACCTTGTAGGGTCCCTCCCATGCTGCTTGCATATTGTTGTGCCTGACAAGAATGAGAACCATTACCTGCTGCCCTACAGCATACTCTCTAGCTCGAGCATTCCATTCTGTCGTACCATACCTTTTTCTATTGTTGGGCTTCTGCCAGGTTCTCCTGGGACAAGCCCCTGAGTTCCCTGATTCTTGTCCTGAGGTTTAGGACATATGCCACAACAGACTCCTTGTGAGATCCACACTCACCGTCCCACTCATCATGAATTAAATCTAGAGGTCCCTTCACCCTATGCCCATACACCAACTCAAAGGGTGAAAAACCTGTGGATTTCTGGGGCACCTCTCTGTAAGCAAACAACAGATGGGGCAAATATTTGTCCCACTCCCTCTTAAACTGATCTGCAAATGCCCGTAGCATGGACTTGAATGTAGAGTATAACCTCTCAACAAGACCATTAGTCTGGGGATGGTAGGGGGTGGTCTTCAGGTGCTTCACTCTACAGTATGTCCACAGACAAGCCAGCAGGTCTAACATGAAATTGGCACCTATGTCAGTCAGTATTTCTTTTGGGAAACCTACTCTGCTGAAAAGCTCTAACAAAGCATTTTCCACCTTTTCTGCCTCAATAGAGGACAAAGCCACTGCCTTGTATCTTGTAGCATAATCTACAACCTCTAGGATATACTTTTTCCCTGTGGAACCTCGGGTACTCAGAGGCTCCATAATATCCATAGCTACCCTCTGAAATGGCTCTTCAATCACAGGCAAAGGAGATCTTACCTTGTCTCCTGCCTTGCCTACCATTTGACACTGCTCACAGGTCCTGCAGTACACTGTTACATTTCTGGAAATTCCAGGCCAATAGAAGTTCTGCATAATATGTCTCTTTGTATGTTTTATGCCCATATGACCTGCAAAGGGAATATCATGGGTTATGACTAGAAGAGCCAGATGGTAGGATCTAGGCACTACCAACTGCTGTATCCTCTCGCCTTCTAGCCCTCCCTCAGAGTCCACTCTCTGTACAGTAACCCTTTGTCCCAGTATACAGATTTCCTCTTCCCTTGAGAATCAGGTGCCTCACTAACTACCTGCCTCAAACTTTGCAATGTAGGGTCTAGGAGCTGAGCCTGTCTCAACTCTCTCTTTGTAACCCTTCCCAGCTTCCCTTCCACAGGAAGTCTGGCATCCTCTGGCAGTGGTGCCTCACTGTCAGCCTGGGTATTACTACTCACCTCTACCTTTGGAGTCACTCTGTCCAAGAGAACATCAGTACCCACAGGCAGCTGTGGCTCACCTTCAGTCTCCATGCTACAGCATAGTTTCCTCCCTGAAGTAGCCACCTCACCAGTCCTGGCTGCAAGTATGTGGTCTGTCTGGGTCTCCCCCAGGCTACCAGACCCACATGCTTGTCTCGAAGCCTGACTGCATGTAACTGCATTAACACATAGTACTGCCTCATCAAAATCCTTCCCTATCAGAACATCTGCAGGATGGTAGTTTGGTACCCCTGTTGTCTCAAGACAACCTACTACTGGCATTTTGTCTTTCCCACTTACTGGCTCTCGCACCTTTTGTCCCTCCCCCTTGCCTCCATGGACATCTGTATGCCACATGGCCCCACTGGTTGCATTCAAAGCATTTAACCCTAGGTCCTGGACATGTACCTGGACTAGTGGCTTCCCCTACTACTGCTAGATTCTGTTGGGGCAGTCTGGGCTGCCCACCATAGGTTCATTTAGACCCATGAGCAGTACTGGGGGACCCTATTCTGTGCAGGGATGCCCTGCTTGCTAGGTATATGTCTCCCTTCTTCCCCAATTCTGCTGAAGTAGCACATTGTCTATCAGCTAACCAGATCCTCATGTTCTCAGGCAAAGTGCTAAGGGCTTGTTTCATCACCAAAAGGTCTGCCAGCCCTTCAAAAGTGGTGACCTGACATCCATTCACCCACCTATGAAAATAAATGCTCAGTTCAGCAACATATTCACACACATATTCATCTGCCTTGCGTCTATGCTCACGAAACATTTTCCTATAAGTTTCAGGTGTTAGCTTAAAGAATCCTAACAAACAATTCTCAACAGCAGTATAATTAAAACAGTCAACGTCAGACATTTTGGACAAAATAGTTACAGCTTTACCATGGAGTAAGGAGGTCAGGAACCATACCTAGAGCCTTTGGTCAACATCATACTGTTTACATACCCTCTCAAACATATGAATGAAACTATCAAAATTATCCCCCTCTGTAAAGTGCGGAAGAAATTTACTGACCTTTTGTGCTTCTGGGGTCCAGTTACTCCCTTTCCCATTACCTCCATGACTCTGGCGAAGAGTCAGTATCTCCTTTTTGTGCTGCCTCTGCCGCTCCTTTTCCACAGCTTCCATTTACAAATGCCTGGCCTCCAACTCAAGCCTGTTTAGCTCCAGATGGATTTTTAAGTCCTCTGCACAAAGGTTGAGCTGTCCATTCGCTGAGTGTTGTACATCTCCACGGCCAGTCTGATTATCATCCTGGTTGCTGTTTTTTGATGCAGCTATGACTAAAGCTGCAGTCATGTCTGCCTTAGTCAGGTTTCCCTGCACCAGTCCTTTAGCCTGGCACATCTCAGCCAACTGGCTCATTGTCAGCTTTCCATACTCCTCTGCTGATATGCTTACCTGCACTCCTTGACTAACTAAGCTCACAAAAAAAATAAAATAAAACAATTGTGATCTGAACACTGAATATTCACTGCATGGCTGATTTAGAGTACAAAAACAACTCCAGTGATCACTGTACACAAGCTACAGGAATTCACTATCCACACCACTACAAGCCAATTGGTATGTGCCAACCAATTAATATGTAGTATGGATATCCCACCACTGCCAAACAATTAATATGTGACCTCTGTGCACTGGCCCAGCAATCCAGGTGCCTCAGTCCTCGCCACTAACACCAGTGAGGGGCATCCACATTGGGAAGGATAACAAATATACCCACAGTAAAGTACAATTTCCCTTAAGATAAAACAGCTAAACAAGACTTTTATTTCCTATCTATATCCAAGAGCAAACACAGTTCTAAGATAAACTTACATATAGAGCAAGGCAGTGCTGGTGATGTTGTCAGTTCTGAAAACAAATGCAAAATGCTCTGATTCTCTCTCTGTCCTTAAATTGATAACACAGTACCACTGACTCATTTCAGATTACATCATTGTTCTCTGTTTCCCAGGCTAACAGAAACTCCGGGTTTAACAGCTCTTTTGATCTTGCAGTTGGTCAGGAAGTCAGAGCAATAAAAGACATTATACATGTAAATTTTAGCCATTAACTCTGGTCTCAAAACAATAGGAAGAATTCCTTCATTCAGACATCTCGGCTCCAAGTTTTGTGATCAAACAATTATACAATGCTTGACTTATCAGCTCTCCTCCAGCAGAGTGCAATGTGGTTATGTCTTTGAAGGTCAGCATTTACCATAATTTTCTTACATTTAAGAGAACAAGCATGTGGCTTACATTAATATTTACAAATGGCAAACTTATCTACAAAATCCTATCTAGCTAGGCTGGCAGCCTTCACATCTACAACTTTCAAACTTCAGACCTTAGTAAAATATACTACTTCATCTCATACCTCTCAACCTCTTAGAAGTCTGGACAAAGTCATAAATAATGGGGGGACAAAGGGCCAAAAATAGATACTCTTTAAATATTGCTCGTACAAACTTAGAAAGTAGACAGAACAACAGGTTTTGCATTAGCATGAATTTCCTGAAGGGTATGAAGTTTGAAACTCAAATGACTGTCATTATTATCTGGCTTCAACCCTCAAAGATTTGTCTGAAAACCACAAATTTATGAGAAACAGACCAAAAATATGAGGCAAAAATCTGTACAGTTGAGAGGTATGCTTCATCACCCCCTTTCCTCAGCACTGAGCTACTCCACCCCTCTGTCTTTATAGCTTACTGGCCCCATATATCCCAGAGTCCCAGAAGGAGATTTACTTCATCCATTTCCTAGCCAGCAGACTTGCCTTTATGATCTTATGTCAGCACTTTCAGGCTTTTTGTCTCACAGCCTTTAGCAGAAATCCTCATTGTTTTTCTTCCTTACACATTTTTCTCTCTACTATAAAACAGGCTAACATGTACAAGCCAGACATTCTCCTCCTTTGCACATGAGATCTGAAATGCTACTGTGCTCGCTGCAAACAACACAGTTTTAAAAGGTTACTGATAGACTCAGTTGTAGCTAACATCGGTTTACTATCAAAATGTTGATCGCCCATCGTTGAATGTACATACTGTTGACTCCTTTATGCAAAAGCCGTAATGCTGATTCCTCAAGATATCGACAAAAAACACCGAATGTTGACATTTCCGACCACTACACCACAAAACAAGTGCTACCATGGGTCAAAAGGGGGGCAAGATTATGCATTTCGGAATATCGGTGTTCGACATTATCAACAATCACAGTTTGGAGTTCACGTTAGTGGTGTCAGCAAGGGGCGATCGACTTTTTGATAGTAAACCGCTAAAATCAATAGTGTCCCAGGACTTAAACAAACTTGAGCAGCCCCAGTGTTTAGTGTTTTTTTTTTTTTTTTTTTTTTTGTATAGTGGTTCATTTGCCTTATTTTTTTTTTTTTGGTGGCAAGAAAATGGATGTATATTTTAAAGCATTTGGTAGTGCTCTGGTTTGTCTTTCAGTGCAGTGATTCATCTCTGGTGTGGGCTATCAGCTCTTGAGTGAAGTACAGTACACTTCTGTGGGAGATAAAATGTTATGTAGTGATTACATTTGGCACCATTTTTAGTATTTAAATGGGTAGTTTACCTGTAGAGAGTGGTGTTACTGATGAAGGTAGTTATACTACCCAGACCAGTATAATATTTTAACATTTGCTCTTTGGACACTGTTTTGGATGCTTCAACTTCAGTCTTACAGTATTTTCTTGTGGTGT
This sequence comes from Protopterus annectens, assembly GCF_019279795.1. Taxonomy (NCBI): domain Eukaryota; kingdom Metazoa; phylum Chordata; order Ceratodontiformes; family Protopteridae; genus Protopterus; species Protopterus annectens. Next base: position 400,742,496 of record NC_056750.1, on the reverse strand, counting down.
TGACCTGTTTTTACTTGTGAAGGTTTGGTTGTGCACATTTTCTATGGTTAGGCTGTACATTACCCTTTGAGCTTTTTGGAGAAAAAAAGTTTGCAGTTGTGTAACTGGAGATGAACACTTACACTTTTCACGGTAAAACAAAACAAGTCACTGTTACGGTCAGTTTATTGAAGACATGGCACAAGGTTAATGGAGTAATGTGACTAAAAATGTATCCCAAAACAAGGAAACTGCAAACAGTCAGCCTGTGACAACTGAAACAAAATATGTTTACCTGAATCTGAAGTTTGTGTATTTACTCTTTTGGCAGCATTATTTGTGTATTAAGACTATGTGTATTTCAACTGACTTTGTTATTCTGATACTGTTGGTGTGATAACTTTCTACCTGTTTGCACAATTTACATTTCTGTGGAGTAAAGAACTTTGCAGGGCTTTATAAGTGAAGCTGTCCACCTTTCATAGGAAGAAGTAGAGTACATAATGATTACGATGATTTTAAGTATATTTCTTTTACCTATGATTACAGTATCCGTTTAGTACCTGTTTCAGCTCTTCCTACAATATTTTAAATAAAATGGTACCCCTGTTAAATAGGCCATATGCAAGTGCCATCATTAGCAGAAACAATGTGTTACTTTCCAGTAGGTTTTCAGGTAAGTCACATACAGCATTCCCTATTGCCAGAAGTGAAGAACACTGTACTGAAAAATATAATCCTAGTTTTAGCAAGAAAGTGATATCGAATGGTATTACTTTCAGCATTGTTTCTCTGCCTTATGGCCAGTGCTTGTTTGGATGGGATCTGGTTTCCCCTTGACCCTAGTTACATAATATGGGTATTGAGTAATGAAGGAATAAATAAATGTAAAAAAAATAATCCTGGCCCCATTTGCATTTTTTCTTTTAGCTGATCAGGTGAATATTCCAGAGCTAGTGATACTTTTCATAGCAGTTTAAGAGTTATGAGCAGTATCCTGGAATATCCTGTTTCATTCAAAATACTAGAAACAGCCAGAAATTCTGTTTGTTTTGCATGTGTACTTCTCTCCTTTGTGCGAATATAGACAAGAGGCCAGTACTTGGCAGGGTCAGAAAGACTTTTTCACATGATAAACAAAAAAATAAATACAGAAAATAAACTGTGCAGGAAAAGAATGACCGTTTCCAAGAGTATTCTTTACTTTCAGTGCTGAATATTGGCACTATGAACTTCATTACTCCATCTGTGTGCATCTACTGAAACCTTATAGAGTGTATTTTGAGTTATAGTGTACTAAATGTTATTTTAAAATGACATGTCATTGTCTGTTCCTTTAAAAGAACAGTTAAATATGTTGCAATATGAATACTGCCAACAATTATGCCAACATGGAAAAACTGAGTAAATAATAAAATATTGCACGTTTGCAATAGAACTGATTGTACCACCCTCGTTTAAAGGAGAGCTAAGTTGTGAGTGTAACTCAGTGTTACATTAAGAAATAATAATCCATAGATTTATGGATTCACAGAGACTACAAGACTGAGACCGACCATGAAGTACAATCACCTTGTCTGTACTCACCCTTCCATTCCTCCTTTCTTGGATTAAGTTATGGGTGGCTTTGTGGGCACCCATCCAATTGTCATGGTTTGCCTAAAGGAAGTCAGGATATCATTCTGTTTTGTATGTAACATAACATTATCCCAGAGATGGGAAACAACTGAATAATGCATCTGTCACTCCAGCACATCTTATTTATTTGTTGATGGAGATTAAAGTATGAGGGTTACTGAAAACATTTGTTTTCTTGATGTGCAGGAGAAGCAGAAGGTTGGGACCATAACAGCACAGACTGCCAGATATAAATCACCTTACAGGAATTTATATGGGAGAGATTGTAAGGAGAGAGCTTCTAGCCTGTTTTGTTAGCTGTGTGTGTTTAGTCTGGTAATCCCCTTAGTTAGGAACCTTTGGGGTCATTCTAGTTTTATGATGTACATACCTCTCAACTGCCCAGATTTTTGCAGAATATCCAGAATTTGCCTTGTAGTTTTGGTCTGTTGCTCATACAATGTGTTTTTTTTTTTTATAAGCGAACTGGCAAGATTCTAAATTTTAGTGCATGTATGTGTGTGTGTGTGTGTGTGTGTGTGTGTGTGTGTGTGTGTGTGTGTGTGTATGTGTGTTTCTATGTCATCATGTCTATTTAGTACTTACGTAAGCTCCCATGTGAACCTTAATAGGATAAAATGAGTATCAGGAAAAAGAATGAAGGATGTTCATGGCTGTAATTTAAATTGAGGCTGCTAGCAGACAAATTATTTTATGAATATTAACAGTCTGAATTGATAGAACCTCCCCAAACAAAAAAATGAACAACTAGAGGAAACAAATATACACCTTTTAAAGTAGGACCATTTTACTGGTATCAACAGTAACCATATGGCATGCTGATCACAATGATGCAGAAAAGAATAAAGTAGATACAACTGAGGTATAGGCAGGTAACCTGAATACAAACAATGACTCAACAAGGGGAATTATAAAGGGAATGCTAATCAGTAAGCTTCTATAAATACTGGATTAGGGGTACTGTGATTAGATAAAGGACAGTCAGAGTGCTATAACTTTTTCTTTTAGCCTTGTTAGGAATGGATGAAATGACAATGTTCTTATGTATACAGTCAATCATACGACAAAGCACACTTTATAATACTTTTGCAAATGATTGAAAGTTCATTGTAGGGCAGTAGGTAGGAAGAGAGGGGGTTGATTATACCATAGACAGAAGAAATATCAGAGCTTTGTGTCATCTGGAAAGAACAATCCCATATAACAGAGATAAACTGTAGCTATGGAAGAGTAGATTGGTAGTGAGCTGGGCATGGGTGCAACTGAACCAGGAAGTCAGTAGTCTTTTACTGGCATGTGTAGTAACAGGTCTAAAACCAACTTGCTAGATACTTTTGTAAATTAAAATTCTGGAAATGAAGGGGGGAAAGAATTGTTATCTTTAGGTGGAGCTAGTGACTGAAAGGTAGACTTACTAGATGGACAGAAGTGATTCTTGAGTAATTTGGCAAGGGTTTGGGGATAGTGGCTTCAGCTCCTGAAAACACATAAGTGGATGGACAAGGGAGTTTATGCAGACTTAAAATATTTTAAGGCAGCAGCATAGCTAGGGTGGGGTGAAAGAGACAACTTGCTCCAGGCACAAAATGTTGGGGAAAGGGTGCGATTAACCGGTATTGCATTTTCTGTCAAACGTGAGCACTGTAGCACCCCATGTGTTGTCAAAACTGTAGCAACTGCTTTCTACAAATAAGTTGTTATAATTTAAAAGTAAAAAAAAAAAAACATCTCTTTTCTTTTTTAACTAAAACCTGAGTGATGTAGCACTCTATGCAGGCAGGGTATAAACTGTAAGAATTGTTTGCTACATTCAAAAGCATAACTGCCTCAAGCAGTACCATGTGGCAGTACCATGAATCAGCACCCCACCACCTCAGGGTTTGCTACACAAATGTAGCAAACAGTTGCTGCAGTTTCTACCCTGCCTGCACAGAGCAGTACATGCTCATGTTTACTTGGAAAAAAAGACATTTCTTCTTATAAACTGTGGAAAACAGTTGTTACAGTTTATACTCTGCCTGCACAAAGCATTATAGCACACAGGTTTTAGTTTACAAAAAAAAGAAATATTTATCTTTTTACTTTTAGTAGATTGGTAGTGAGCTACAGTTTAGACCACACATCGAGTGCTACAGAACTCAGATTTGACCACAAATGCCAGTATTGCATTAGAATTCAGGATTGGCTGATTGTAGGCCCCCCCAACACTTTGCGCCTAGGGCAGTTGCCCCTCACACCGCATCTTGGCTACACAACTGGCTACATTTGTAGTTAGCAGTTTGCTGCAGTTTATAAGAAGATGTTTTTAAACTAAAACATGAGTGCATAGTGGTCTGTGCAAGCAGGGTATAAACTGCAGCAACTGTTCACTACAAATCGAGCGAACATTTGCTTCAGTTTATACCTTGCCTGCACTGAGTGCTACAGCGCTCAGGTTTTAGTTAAAAAGAGAGAGATTTTTACTTTGAAACAGACTGATTGCTACCTACAGTTATACCATACACAGAGCACTGCAGTACTTTTTCAATAAATGCAGCAGAGGAAAGTTGGGGGCAGGACACAGAAACAGGACCTAAATGGCTGGACAGGAGGGACATCTTCTTTGTTTTTTTTTTTTTTTTTTGTTCTTCAGTTGAAGAATTTGTGTGTGTGTGGATTTGTAAATAGCAAAGTGTTTTTGTTTTTTTCTTTAATCTTCACTTGAAGAGTTGAGAGTGTAGGGCACTGGTTCATAGTACTGGCACAGGGCACTGGTTCAGCCATCTACTCTTCTGTATTGAGGTCACCCTTGTATGTTCTATTTTTAGCTACTAGCTGACTCCAGAGATTCTGCTGTTGTGAACACTAACCATCCTTTTCAGAGCTGTCCATGTCTGCAGGTATTTGGATTACAGGGTAACATTCCAAAGATGACAAACCTATTCCCTTGATCAGATATACTCTAGAATGCCATTGGTGATTTATTGATACCTAGTCCATCTATTTCTTCATCTGATAATAGGAAACATTTTATACTAGAATGTAAAAGGATTTAGAGGGAGAAATAAATCTGAACAGTACTGGAAATTAAAGTCCTGTCAGCTAAGCAGTACCTGTATTCACAACTGGTCTTTTCTTAGAGTGACAAACTGATTATTTTGCTGAAATTCCAATAGGTTAGTACAGGACAATGGCCACTAAAGATATATAGAAGAAATGAGATAATACGCATCTCTCTGGTTAATCAGTGTATATAAAATAAAGACATTAGTCATTTTCTGAAAAGAGGGTTAGGCATACTGGCCTCTGAAGTTAGTTGCATGAAATCACTATGGTTACTGAAGTGTTCTCTTTCATTTGAGCTAAGTGGTCCTAGTCTATTAGGATTATAGTTTACAAGAAATATGAAGTTTTTCTTGAATGACAACCTGGTGAGAAAAGGCAGGAGCTATTTGAAAGAATGTGTTGAAGACAGAGGTAAGATGTCAGCAAAAGGATAGTTTAAAATATATAGCTTAGTATTTCCTTAGATGATAACTACAACTTTAACTAGTCAGATGAGCCAAGTTCATATAAGACATGTGGACAGTAAGCTATCTTGGAACTTTCTACTGGCAAGATGTGTCCAGCTCTTAGTTTCCCTTCTGTTATTTCTACAATTATGTAAATGGATGAAGTGAGGGGGCTGACCAAATTTCCATTAGGGTTCAGAGAGAGTAAACAGGTATGATTTCTTATAGAACACACCAGACCTTTAATTGATTGACTTCATTATTAATATTTCTTTTTTTTTTTCCATAATAAATTTTTATTGAAATATATTTTCCAAAAACATTACAAAAATACAATAAACATCACACACATAATACACTATAACTACTACAAACCATTTATACAATATCTACATGAAATGCTTCCTATATTTAATATATTCCTAAAATCAGTATCATGCTAATATAATATTGAAGACCTTTTCCCATATTTTCGGGTTATTAATATTTTTGTTAGTTTGTTTCAGAAGTAATTTATGTGCTAGTATATGCTTTATAGCCACAAGCTTAAAATTATTCCATGATGTCTTATGTGGTTCTAGCCAATTTGTGGCTATATAGAGCTTCATCAGCAAAAAAATATTCATACAAATAATAGTTTGCGATCTGGAAAGCTCTCTTGGAGGAATGTGTAGAATCATAAATTCCCATGACAGTGTAGAACTTTGATAACCCATCTTTTGCAGTTGTACTTTAAGAGAGTTCCAAAGTTTATATACGCATTTACAACTCCAGAACATATGAAGAAGATCCGCTGTTTGATCTGCACAGTATGGACAAATTGGAGAATTCCTAGGGTTAAATTTATGTAATCTAAGATGTGTGTAATATGCATTGTTCCAAATCATCAATTGCGTGTACATCAGTTTTTGAAAAGAAACTGATTTCCTAGTTATATCAATTGCTTTTAATATCTGATTGTCTGTTACTGTTACTTTTTTTACCCAATACTCTGAAAGCAAAATTTTGTCCTGAAATTTCAAATCCTTAATTAATTTATATGCAGTTGCTATAAATTTAGTGTCTTGTTGGATAGCTTGCCACAAAAATGTTCATTATTAATATTTCTAATATTAATATGGACAAGAATAAGATAAAGGGTAGGGAAAAGGAAGGCTGGAGTTAGCTTTCACTCCTCCATTTCTGACAAATATGATAAGGTGGGCTAACTGATGAGCTAATAATGTAGTAAAACTAGACTCCTTGCATCAGTAGGAATGGAGAGAAAGAGCAAGGAGGTAAAAACCTCGTAGGAGCAGTACCTGCAGAAACGTACTTCTTAAGCAGCTCCAGCCATTGGTGATGCAATGGGGAGCAGCATAGGGAGGATGAATGTAAGGGCGAGATGGGGGGGGGTGAAGTTACTGCTGGATTTGTCTGCTAATATGTTGAATATGTCCTCAGGGGATGACTGAGTCCTGTGGTTATGTATTAGGTCTGAAAATTGCTTGTCATTAACTCTAAGGTTTCTGACTTTGCTAAAGAAGGCTTTCTGGTTGTCCTTGGTAGAGGTGGTAATTCACAGTTCATACTTAGTTATGGGCTAAGAGTTTCTTCATCTTATTGTATAGTTTGTTTATACCAGAGTTATGTCATAGGGGGATTTCTTGAATTTGACATTCTATTTGTCCTATGGGGATACACATCTCAATGCATGTTTTGATGAGGGCATAGAAATTATCTGGAAATGTGGCAGTATGCTAGATGGGGTCATCGAGTTAAGGATGGAGCTTAAATTTCTTAAAGTCATCAGTTAGATTAACTTTACCTAAGAGTAGTTTGTAAAGACAGAAGTGTGTATGTCAGACTATACCTACATAGTGAGTGTTACTGAACAGTGGTCAGATCTGACAAGTTGCTTGGTATCTGGAGGTGTTGAGCATAGGGGTCTATATTGAGGAGAACTAGGTCCAATATTTTTGTACCCCTAGTTGGGACTTGAAACAGTTGGTTTAGGGAGCTGGAATTAATGAACCTTGGGATCCTTATATGTATTTATTTTAGGTGGTGTAGGTTTTCCAGTTAATGAAGAGATAGTCCCCCAAGACAATAGTGTTAGGCTGAATGGGGAAGGATGTTATTTTGCTTAGATATGCCTCACTGGCTGCAGACGACATGGAAGGGGAGTTAGATATGATATAATACATAGGTCTGTTTGTCACGAAAAGGATATGGAGAAGTTCAACATTGTTGTCCTGTCTTACAAGTCTGGAAATGTGAGGTGGTCTTAGGAATATACACATGCTCCCTCCAGTAACATTGATTTTCTGCATTGTGACCAAAAGAGTAGCAGATATTGAAACCCTGCGATGTGGGGGTGCTATTGCTGTTCTGTAACCATGTTTCAGTAACTGTGCAGGCATCTATTTTCAGGCATTATGGATTCCTCTAAGGAGTGTAACTTCTTGTTTATGCTTCTAGCATTCAGCAGTGCTACTTTTGGGTCTATATTACATCGTTGAATGCACAACAGTTCAAACGATGTAATATCGAACCAGGAAGTTTGAAATGCAAAAAGTAGGAACACACAGAACAGCAATTATTTTTCCCAGGGAAAAAATCTCTGTTCCGGTACAAAAACAAAAAAAAACACGTACACTTTAAACCTATACTAATGTGGGAGGCTTTGCCCCCACATCCCACAAAGTGGGGGGCTATGCCCCCCACACACCCCTACATAAATATACCAACTCAGAGACTGCACCACAGTGGAGGAAATAGCAAAGCCAAGAAAACTGCCCACCATTTTTTTCCCTGGGAAAGAAAATCGGTATTCCACAGCTTCGCTATTTTCACATTTTGGACAAATGGGTTCGATATTACAACATTCGTATGCCTGGTTACTGTTTTTTATTGTTTTTATCATTTGTTTGAAGCAAAGTCTGAAGAATAAACTTTGGAAACTACTACTGTGTGCGTGCCTCAAGCCCTCTTGCCTGCATTCCTGTTTTTGCAGTTACCTGTTTCAGTATTCCAAGTCTGTCTGATATATTGGATCCCCTTAGAATGACATAAATAGCTAAGACAATAATAGAAATCAGTAATCTTTTGTTTGTATTGTGGCATCATTTTTGACAGTGGTAGGACACTGCTCAATATTATTTGCACATCAATTTCAGAAGCATATTCTGAGAATTCTGTCATGTCTCTCTTCATATGATCCAAGGAGGCATGTGTCAGGTCATTCACTCCAGCATGTGCAATAACCATGTCATATGAGCATTGAGGGTAAAGTGACACTGTGGATCCTGGCTCCTAAGAGGCAGCTAACCATTATTCTGTATTTGCTCAGCCTGGTGAGTGGTGCATTTGTATGCCTGACCATGGTATCATGTATGACTAAAACATTACCAGATGTACTGTCTCTGCTTTGCTGTTTTAAGTGTCTTTGCCTGCTAGTTGAGTGACCCCTTTTTGCAGCTGTATTTTCTGTAGTATCTGTGAATTATGATTGACTGTTGGTGCGATGCTGAGTGTCCTGTATATCAAACCTTTATCTAAGTGGCCTTTATGGATTAAGCAGGGACTTTTTAAGTACCTGAACATAAGAAGGCCTACTTGTCTGTTTAAGACATGTTGGGCATGTTTGTGCGAGGTCAGTGTCTGAAATGACAATATGCTAGGTACAGTCTACAGTTTTTGAAGACAGGCTGGCCTCCAGGGTCATATGGAATCATTTATAGGAAGAAACAAACAGTTGCCAGTGAGCATGAGGCATTTCTTAATGAAATAAACTGTAACTCTTTTGACAGTAGCTTAGCTAGGGTGGGGTGAGGGGATTAACTGCGCTGGGTGCAAAATGTTGGGTGGGGGATGAGATCAAAAGATCCAAATCATTTTGCATTTGTGGTCAAACCTTGGTGCTAGCGCACTGTGTGTCTATTTAAACTGTAGCAACTGCTTACTGCATTTTAAAAGTGTAAAAAAACCCACTTTTTTAGCTAAAACCTGAGTGCTGTAGAGCTCTGTGCAGGAAGGCTATAAACTGTAGCAACTGTTTGCTACATTTATAGCAAGCAGCTTACTATAGTCTATAAGAAGAAGAAATTATCATTTTCTTATTAAAATGGAGGAGGGCTGGGGAGAAGGCCGAATGGCTAGAGAGGGAGGAGGGTGTGTTTTGTATCTGACCACCTGATTGGTGTGCCAGTAGAAGGAATGTCCTTTTTTTGCTTTTTAATGGAAGAGCTGTGGGAGGGTGTGGATCTGTAATAAATTAATGACTTCAGTGTAGTGATGGGCTTAATATAGTTCAGTGCTTTTTATTTTTTATTGATTTATTTTTTGTTGTCTGCTCTTCACTTGAAGAGCTGAGATGGTGTGGCTCTGGTTCATGGTACTGGGTGCTGGTTGAACCAGCTATGCTTCTGCTTCATGATATTTAATGCTTTGTGTAACAGGGAATACTACAGAACAGTAAGGAAGTGAATTTGTAGGAAGGATATATCATGATATTTAATGCTTTGTGAAATAGGGAATACTACGGAACAGTAAGGAAGTGAATTTGTAGGAAGGATATATCATGATATTTAATGCTTTGTGAAACAGGGAACACTACGGAAGAGTAAGGAAGTGAATTTGTAGGGAGGATATATGTACTAGAACACTAGGATGAGCAATGAGTCAAAGGACCAGTATTATATATGGACATAACAGAAAGCACAATTGCAAAAGTCTGTAAAAAGTAACAACTAACAGATATGTGAAGCAGCAATTAACAGCTTGGCTCAGCGCCACAAAAGCTGCTTAGTACAAATGATTTTGCTTCGGTAACACAACAGCTTAGTACAAATTATTTGTCTTGGATTTTACCACAACAGATTAGTACAATGATGGGACAATCTGCAATCTTCAGCTATGACAGGACTCAGGCTCAGAATGCCTCCAGCAGACAGCAAACGACAAGCGCAAAAGACATTAAAAGCAACTTCAATAAGTAGTAGTTTATTGAAGACAGTGACTATAAATGGCCTTGGATACTGCACCCATAGTTTTAGTACAAATATACAGGTCACTGCAAGGATTAGATTTATGCTCAGAATGTCTACAGCAGGCATAAGTAGTGGAAGAGGCAATAAACAGTATGCCCTCAGCAAGACAGAACTCAACCTTGAATGTTATAGCTCTGTGCAAGTCTTCATAAAGGCACACAACTACACTCACCTGTCTACAGCTGAGCTCTGTTTCCTACTGGACTCTGTGGTAATATGCGGGCATGCCCAATAGGATACTGTTGCGCTCTTAGTACAGTATCTCATCAGTGTCAGAGGTGATGTCAGTTCATGTTTTTTTCTTTTAAAGAACAGGACAGTGCAAACATTAACTGTTGTAAATGGTTCTCAACAGTGCACATCTGTGTAAATGGTTCTCAACAGTGCACAACCGTGCTGCGGATTATGCAACACTTCCTAGGTGTAGTGGTGGTTGGTTCTGAGGTCAAATCCAATTGGGTATCTTCAGGCATCCTCGTGTAGTTGCAGAGAAAAAAAAATGACAATGTCTGCAGACATACTCGGCTTAAATAACATACCAGCGAACACAGGTCAGTCAAAAACCACACTTGTGGGAGATTCAGCTTCCTAATTTTGGAGAAGTGGCAGGAAGGAGCAAAGTCTGTTTCCATTAGTTAGGTTATATTTATCTGAAGTAGTGGCAAAAAACAATGCTATTGTGTGGAAACAAGCTAAGAGTAGCTAGTTCACACATTAAACAGCACTACTGTTGAATCTTAGCACAATCTAATGAAGTGTAGTGACAAACCCCAGAGACAACCCAAGGAGACCTCTATAAAACCCAATCCATGACCCACAGTAGCCCATCCAAATACTGGTCCAGATAACATGGATATACAATATCAAAATGTCTCTGTAGTCACCTTGGTAGATATGGGCATCCTGAGACAATGTAGCAAGTGTCTCATGTTCATAGATAACCATTTAATCCTTAAAAAAACAAACACAGTATGTGAAAGATGCACATACACAATTTCAGTGGAGGCAAAAATCTTGCATACAAACTGGGCTGTCAAGAACAAACCCACACACATAGACCAATGTATGTTCAAGCACTAAAAAGTAATCTTCCCAAACCTCAAAGACCTCCTAAGCCTGTAAACATTAACACATATCCTCTTCAATATCTAAAGCACTCACCAAAAGCAACAACAAACACCAGAAATATGACTGCACCCAGTGGAGCTCCAAGATCAAAGCCTTCAAGGCAAGAAAGCACATTGCCCAGGACTCTTGTTATAGGGGACTCCATTGTGTGACACAGAGATGCCTCACTCACCAGACTGAAGAAAGAAAAGAAAATAGTTAGTGGCTTATCTGGAGCCAGGATCCACCAAGTTACAGATGCACTCAAGTCACTACACTACAGGTACCAGTATGATTCTGTCATAATCCATATGGGCTTACTTTCCTTGACTATATGAAGAGAGACATCATTGCTCTACCTGAATATGTGTATATAATAAGTATGTGCCTATGTGCCAATGCTACCGTATGAATGAAACATGATTTACTTAAATAATTGCCTTAGTTTCTAGTGTCTTTCCAGGGGTATTCAATATTTGTCAGCATGGGAAGTCATGGTTAACAGAACATCTTGCTCTGCAAAGGATGGTATAAACCTGTCTCCCCTAGGATTCTGAATATTGGCCAAAACTTTATCCACTTCCCTTGAGCCTTTTTTAGGCAATGCCAAATTGACAAATTCACTAACATAGCAAATAAAACCCAAAGAAACCTAAAGGTGTTACTGCTCAGTGCTAGGAGCCTAAACAAGAAACTCCACACCCTACAAGCTCTCCTCACTCCGGAGGATGTAGATATCTCTGCCATCACTAAGACATGGTTAACGTCTGCAGAAAGTACTCTGTAAGTGCAAGACTTCAGGGTCTTCCACACATTTAGACTATCACCTGCCAGAGAGGGACCAAAGATGGAGGAGTCTAAATCTATATTAGCAACAAGCATAACTCTACGTTGGTTAAGCAGGACGATGCCCTGGAATTTATCCATGTGCAAATCACCATAGATAAAGTCCCATACCATATCCTAGCAAGTTATAGGTCAGCCTCTGTCTCTAGAATCCCATAGCTCATACCTAGACCTACTAGAGACCTTCACCTTTAAACCAAATACCCTATTCATGGGAGACTTTAACTATGCCTTTATAGACTGGGAAATGTATACTGCCTCATATTTGCTGGAACAATAATTCCTTGACTTTATTAACACAAAACCTGCAAACCCACAGGAGTTCAAATATACTGGACCTGGTACTCCCCAATATGGGGGAGAGCTGCATCCTCCACCACTCTCACACACGCACACGCACACGCACACACACACACACACACACACACACTGTCACATCCTCACTAGTGAGGTCTGACCACAAAGCTATCTCCTTTGAAATAAAAATCAATTCTGAAACCCAAATAAACCTTGTAACAGTTAGGAAATATTCCAAGGCAAACTACACCCTATTAAGTAATAGTTTATCAAAAGTCATGCCTCTCCAAATTCAAGTTCACAACAATCTATGTGGAATTTGTTCACAGAGACCCTATACAACCCTGCATATGGCTGTATACAGGCTGCTGTACCTACAAGAATTAAGCCCCAAACGAACTGTAAAAACAAACCACACTGGTGAAATCCTAACATTAATAGGGTATATAACAAAACAAAAAACATTTATGGCTAAAATTAGGAAGAACAACTTCCATAATGACAGGAGCTGTTAATTAGTCTTCTTTGTTTCCTGTTTAGCTTAAGTCCAACAAGGCCAATTACAAGGTCAAGATAGCCTCACAAGCTAAAGACTACCACAAAGACTTCTACATCTATGTCTGAAATCTCAAAGGCAGCACACATCAGTGTGCTGAACTACTGATCAATGGTGCCACCTTCACTGAGCAAAGCAACATAGCAAATATGCTGGCTGACAAATTCAGCTCAAATCTCACTCCCCCATGCCTCCCTCCATGAATTACCTACTAGCATAACCCCCCCCCCAACTATTTACAGGGAGCAGGTCCTGGCAGCGCTTGCTAAGGCACTGAAAATCCCAGGATGCCTCCTAAATAGCTGGAAACATGACCTGTCAAGACCACTTGAATCACTTTTCAACTATAGCCTCAAAGCAGGCTTTGTACCATGAGAATGGAGGACTCCAGTGGTTATTCCCACTTCACAATGGTAAACCACCAAACTGACCATGGAAACTGCAGACCTATTAGTCTGCCTCTTCTGATGTGCAAAGCCATGGAATGAATTATATTAAAATGATCAACAAAGACATAAGCAACCACCAGACACTTGTCCCAACCCCAGTTTGGCTTTGACAAGGGCAGATCATGCCTACTAAAACTGGTAGACTTCCTTGAGAAGGTCACCAAGGCAATCGATAACAGAAACAATGTATGTAAAAAAAGATTTTTTTTAATAAAGAATGTTTTTTTTCAGTCACTCTAAATAGTAAAAAAAAAATAAGAAAGAAGAGTGAAAACATTGCAAAAGAAACGCAGACAAGATGATTTCAGAAAAGCGTTCAAGGTTGGTTTAGCTGTTTCTGGTAATGAGGTACCAGAAGAAGTAGCAGGAATCAGCAAAACCAACCTTGAATGCTTTTCTGAAATGAGCTTGTCTGTGTTTCTTTTGCAATGTTTTCACTCTTCTTCCTTATTTTTACTTTTTAGCGTGACTGAATAAAAACATTTTTTATTAACAAAATCTTTCTTTTTACTAATATTTTTACTTAAAAACTAGAAAAGGTAGGAAATGAGCGATGCAGATAACACCTACATCCAGTGGAACCAGTCATTATGCAATACACAGTACTTCAGCACCCAGGACAGCTCAGTTAATCAAGGAATGCGACAGAACCACAGAAGGGCAGAGAGACCGAGTCACAAAGCCAATTTCAATTAAAAGCATTTTAACATGATAATCATAATAATAATGATGATGATGATGGTGCATACTGCCTACCTGCACCTGGCTAAGGCAGTCGATAGACTATCCCACTTGGGTATTGTTGGCAAACTTACTAAACTGGGCATGAACCCCATAGATAAATCACAGGATTGCCACTGACTCACAGACTGGAACCAGGAAGTAAAGACTGGTGATAGCTTCTCTACTGAGATGGGTCACCAGTGGTGTACCTCAGAGCTCTGTGCTGGGATCACTCCTATTTAGCATCTTGAGGTAAAGGCTAATGTCAAGGGCCTTTGACCAAGTTTGTTGATGACTGCACACTGGGAGCTATCATAGATTCCCCCCATGATAAACATCTTACAAGAAAGTCTAATACAGACAAACGACTGGTGCCAATGTCATGGACTAAATCTCAGTGCTAAGAAATGCATTGTACTGCCTTTTGGGAAAACTACCATCCGGACTAATTACTCCATCAATAAGACATCCCAAACAGTTGACCCAGTTGTTGGGGATCTGGGAACATATATGGACAGTAGTCTGGCCTTTGACTAACATGTGGTCAAGGTAGCATGAAAATCATTCTGTTGTCCAGGTTGTAGGTAAGAGTATGGCATCCAGGTCCAAGGAAGTCATCCTGGATTAGCTCCCATGCATTTTTAGCACATCAGGCAATGAGTGCCCTTCAGCACTTGTTTCAGTAGCAGGTATGGGTTTTACAGGGTCAGGTTGCTTGCCTGAGGCCCAACCCTCCTCAGAGGGTGCACCACACACTCACACTCACACTCACACACACACACACACACACACACACACACACACACACACACACACACACACACACGCACACGCACACGCACATGCACACACACACACACACCTAGGGCCAATTTAGAGTGTCCAATCCACCTACTGCATGTCTTTGGAATGTGGGAGGAAACTGGAGCACCCAGAGGAAACCCGCACGAATGCAGGGAGGACATGCAGATTCCACACAGAATGCACCCCAGCTGAGAATTGAACATGAGAACCTCTTGCTGTGAGGTGACAGTGCTAACCATTACATCACTGCACTGTCCAAGGAAGTCATAGTGCTGCTTTATTATGCCCTTAACAGACCCATCATTGAGTATAATGCCCCCCTTTGACATGTACCTGACCAGACATATGCAGCAGTTGGAATGCTCACAAAGGTTCCTTACCAGGTGAATTCAGGGTTATAAACACATTGTCCTGTATGGATCACCTTATAGCCCTATCTCTATACTCTGTGTCCTACAGATTACTGACAGGAGATGTATGCCTGGCATAAAAAGCATCCTTGGATCCAGCTTTGGTGAACCTTTTGCACATCTGCAAAACAAACAGCATCAGAACCACTAGATTCAAGGATTTAAATTTTATTTGTGACATAAATAAGACATATTGGCAAGATGGATGTGTCTCTAAGGATCCATATGTTCTGGAACAGGCTCCCCATCCACATGAAGCAGAGTCCATCCCTAACCCTATTTAACTGTAACCTTGACTTATGGATGGAAAATTGGAAATTTACCCTGTGTCTGGACCCCATTTATCTGGTAGATAAAGGCAGACAGTAATGCCCAAACTAGCATACCCCCCTCATAACCTCTAGAAACTGCCAAACATACCACCCTTCTAATAAACGAACATGCTACACAGAGACACAATTGAGTTGTATTGCTGGACTAGACTTATAAAGACCATGGTGGTCATTAGCCTAGCATATAACTGTGAACCTATGCACCTAAGTATTTCTCTTGATGAGTGAACTGCTTTGGTTTGAAGTCATGTATTGTATTCATCAGTGCTGACTTTTCCTTCTAGTACAGAGTTATGGTAATACTGAATGTGACTGCTACTGCATATGCCAACTTTGTGGTCAAGTTCTGTGACTATGTTTAAGTTATTGAGGTGTGGTGTGGCTGCATTGCTATTCTTAGGTGCACTTTTATGGGAAAGTTTGTTTTGATGATGGCTGCTGTCATTTGTTTTATACTACAGTAGTAATGTTGAGCTTAATAGTGCTTCATCTGTTAAATTGTTTAGTTTTTATCTGCTGTCATGATTCCAGTTCTGCCCGTATAATTTTCATTCCACAACTTTCATAGGAGGATTCACTAATAAATTCATTATCCACTCTGTAGAAGACGTTTCCTAACATCATTCCTGAGTTCTGGATTGTAAGCATCATACATTCTGCTTTGGAAGACAATATTTCCTAGCATCATATCACTTGAGAATGTCTTTCTCTGTAAGATGCTGCACTCCTAGACTTTTTAACTCTTTCTGGGATACCTAATACTATTGTTGTTCCCACTCTTGGCTTCGCCTAGTCTCTCTTCGTACATTACCTGTGGAAGATCATGCAGTATTTTAGCCATCCTTTGAAATCTCTTACAGACGCAGGTTCTTTGGTAGTATATGTATTACTTCGTGTGACCTCAGATGCTCTCTGTAAAGACTAAGAATAACTCTTGTTTTCCTCTTGCTGATGTTTCTTGTGCATCTCATAATATTCCTTGCCACCTTTCCACACTGACTGCCCATTTTATATTATCGGATGTAATTATACCTGTTTCTCATTCCATTAAAGCTGCTACCAGTAGCTCAGGCTCCCCTCCCCTTTGTTATCCAGGTTCATTATCTTATGCTTCTTTGTACTAGGGGTGTTGGTATGATGGTTAAGATGTTGACCTCACAAATATAAGGTACAGGGTTTGAGTCTCACCTTTAGAAGAGAAATTGATTAGGCTTAAAATGGCCCACAAGGGCAGGTAGCCTAGTTCTTTTCGCCTTAGTCATGGGAGTTTTCAACTATCCTTTCATCGACTGGGTGGCATACAGGATCACGAAGATGTTTGCCCAGAGGTTCCCAGCCTTTGTTAATACAAATGCTCTGGCACACATAGTCTGTACTCTCACAAGAGCCAAATGTCCAATACATAGTACTCGCCAACATGGGGAGGTCACTGCACTACCCCCCCCCCCTCCCCGTGTGATGCCCTCCCTGATAAGGTTGGGCCATAAATCAGTCTTGTTTGATGAAACTATTGAACCTGTTACCACCACAGTAGCAAAAAAACTAAAAACTTTTATAAAGCAAACTACAACCTACTAAGAGATGGTATAAAAAGTTGCATAGCCCCCCGCAATCACAGACAACAATAACTCCTATGTAGTTGTGCACACAAATGCCCAGTATAAACACTTAAGCAACTATATATGTAGACTTAGCTGTGCCTGACTGGATTAAAACAAGCCACCCTGGTGGGCCTAAAGTATAAACAAGTTATACAACAAAAGGAAGAAACTGATGTATAAGAACAAGAGGGAACTGACTCAGCAGAGGAAGAATTCCCTCCACAGTTTCAACAAGCAAATAAGAAATCTTGTAAAGACCTTTAAAGCTAATTACAAAGGTAAATAGCATCCCTAGCTAAGGATAATCATAAGGCATTCTTTAACTACATCTGAAGTCTAAAAGGGAATGCCCAGCTATGTGCCGAACTGGTAGTAGATGGCACCACTCATAGTATACTGGACGAAATTGCCAACATGCTAGCTGACAGATTTGGTACAAACTTCACTCCTCTGTTCCCACCAGCCATACCTCAAAGCATACCTGACACTAGTCCACTGCCTAGTATCTCTAAAGATCAGGTCATATCTGTGCTCTGCAGGGCCAAAAAACATGGCCTCCATGGGACCAGATAACATCCTAGGTTGCTTATTAAGCAATCTAAAAGAGGACCTAGCAGACCCACTTTAAGTTCTCTTTAACCATAGCCAGAGAACTGGCTTTGTTCCAGCAGAGTGGAGAATAGCAATAGTAATCCCCTTGCACAAAGTGAGGGGGGGGGGCATCATCCAACCCTGGGAACTATAGACCCGTAAGTCTAACCAGACTCATCTTCAAAGCCATGGAAAGAATCATAATGGACTCATCAACAAGGACATAGGTGACCTTTAAACTCTAGACCCAACCCAGTTTGGCTTTAAGGGTAGATCATGCTTATTAAACCTAGTAGATTTCTTTGAGAAAGATACTAAAGCCCTGGATGAAGGTACGGCCATGCACACTGCCCATCTTGACCTAGCCAAAGCGTTTGACACATTCCCCCATTCAGGTATCTTTGATAAACTCTCCCATCTGGGGAGTAACCCTTACATCACTAGATAGGTAGCCAATTGGCTCACCAACAGAACACATGCTGTCAAAGTTGATGACTCCACCTTTGCCAGTAGACTTGTCACCAGTAGTGCACCACAAGGATCTGTGCTGGGCCCTTTACTGTTTAGAATCTATTTCTCAGAAGTCCAGGCTAAAGTAGATGACCTTTGGCTTACCAAGTTCCCTGATGATTGCAAACTGGGTGTAATCATTGACCCCCCGCCAGTGATGTTAACATAATGCAAGAGGGGCTGACACAGACAAATAAGTGGTGCCAAAGCTACAGTCTTAATCTAAATGCAAAAAAAGTGCATTATTATCCCTTTTGGAAAAGCAGAATTCCCTACCAATTACAATATTGATAGATCTGAGAACACAGATACATGGCAATCTGAACTTAAACCACCAAGTTTCCACAGTGGTAAGGAAAGCCTTCTGCATTGCGCATCTCATAAGTAAGGGCATTGCATCCATGTCTAATGATGCAATAACTTCACTGTACTCAACCTTCATCATACCATTGATAGAGTGCAATGCTCCCTTCTGCATGAACCTCATCAGACACCTACAGCAGCTGGAGAGACCACAGAGGTTTCCAGCAAGAAAATACATGGCCTCCAAACCATGACTTACGTGGATAGACTGAAAGCCCTGTCACTGTACTCTTGCATTCTATAGGCTGCTGAGAGGCGACTTGTGCCTGTACTACAGGGCAGTCTCTGACCCTGCCCTGATGGATATGTTTCACATCCGCAAGTCAAATGGCACAATAGACACTCACTTTAGGGATCTTAATCTAACCTGTGACATTAACAGACCATGCTGGAGAGACAGATACATCTCCCAGAGGTTGCTGCTACTCTTGAATATACTTCCAATTTACATGAAGTAGAGCTCCTCACTGACTCTATTCATGCACAACCTGGACAAATCAATGGGAGACTGCAAATTCACCCCGGGGGGTGGAACCCATGTCCCTTATGGACAGGGTTAGTTGGTGTTTATCATAGATGAGCACTGCAAATTACATCCATCTAACCAAAGACAATTGAAGCAACTCCGGATTAACATGGCTAGGCTTGTAAGGGCTCTAGGGTCGCTAGCCTAGTAACTTCCCATGAATCTATGACCCTGAAACTAACTTGCCACATATTCCACTGTTCCCCATACCTTAGCTGTACCTCAGAACCAAACCATTTCTTATAGCACTTTTATCTCTTCCAGCTTTGCTGTTGATTCCATTTTCTAGTGCCCTCTTTGCTATCATATGCAGACAGTTTTTAACTCGCATCAGCATCCCAGACTCTGTTAGATGTCTTGTTAAAATCTGGTAGAAATACAGACCATTCAGCACCAAATGTTTTATTGTAATTATATGAATAAATGAATTATTTTCTATCACATCTACTTTTGAATGCTGCATGGGCAACAAATTCACACAAAGTGAAAAAAACAGATGATAACAAATTGGGGCAGTCCTGGACATGCTTTAAGGAAGAGAGACAACAAACACCAGCAGCTTTTCAACAGAATTAATGTCTCTTCAGTAAAATCTTTTTTTTTTTTTTTTTGTTTGCTAATTTTAGATCAAACAAAACTGAAATCTCACTTTTATGAGTGCCAACTGATTACAACAACATATTTGGAGAAGTGCTAAATTTTCTGGTAAAAATAGTCTGCAATTCTGAGCTAACATGACTATGTCAGCAAAACTATGATTCACACATCTGAAAAGCATGTATTGACTGACAATACCACAGAAAGCTTTCATTATTCTAAACATGACCATTCAGAATTTGCCTACAAAGTCTGATAACTGTCAGTTTACTTGCACAAATCATAACTCAGCATTCAGAGTTAAAGCAATTACTGATAGCACTGATAGCACAAATGAAAAAAGTAAGGAATACAGAGCAGTCATTAACTGATACAAACATGAGTCATTTTGCAAATGACATACAGATTTTCTTTTTTTACATCAAAATAAATCACTCGCTGACAGGTTGATGAGCAAGGAAAATCATTCCCATTGAAGTAATGAATCTATAGACTGCCTGAAAATTTTCAAAATAGTACCACCCCCTTGGGTTTCTTTTGAAAGTTTAAGGAGGGTAAGTGCACTTGATGAAAATACAAAAATATAAGTTCAATTATGGAGATGTATCGGATCAAAATCATGTCCTGTAAACTTTCCCCTTTCTTTGAGGTACAGCGATACTGGCATTATTATATATAGTTAGTAGGAGATGTGATAAGTGTTGCTGTACATATCAGAGGGGGCAGAGGGGGTTGTCCTTCTGCAACAGTGTTTTAAATGTGTAGCAATGAGTTTGATGCTTGATTGTTTTTTTTCTGTGTGAAGCAGATTTACATGTTTAGAGATTTAGGACTTGCAATATGTAGTCTTGGACATCTAAGTAGAGCAGCCTTGCTTTCCTTACAACCTAGATGTTGAAAGTAGTTTATTCAGCTCATGCTTTGTCTTATGGTGGTGGTGGTGGTGGGGGGGTCAGTTGCCCTATGGTTTAATGATAGTTAACTCATGCATTGCCCAAAGGTTGGGTGATAGCTCTTGCATTGTACTATGGTGGTGGGGGAGTTAGCTCATGCATTGCCCTGTGGTGGGGGGAAGTTAGCTCATGCATTGTCCTATAGTGGTGCATTGTTTTATGACAGGGGGAGGAAGACCGAGAGAACATCTACTGATCTCGAAGTCTACATCATCTCACCAAAGGCTTACAGCCATCCTTCTTAAATATTTTCCCTAAATAAAAAAATATGTTGAAACTAGCTTGAACAAGACCTATAATTTGCAAAAGCTGAACAGTTTGATGGGAAAGGGATTTTTCTAGTGTGACAATGCAAAGAGAAAGGAGTGGTGACAATTTATGAAGTTGTTGGAAGCCAAAATAGCATTCAAGACTGATTAAAGTATGAAAAATATTCTTTGAAATCTTTGAAAGTGTATCTGCATACCTTAAAAAAAAGAACTTTTACTTCACAGAATGTACTCCCTCACTTTGAAAATAACTTTATCATGTCCAAAACTAGCAAATCGGATATTAGAGTGGTAAAGTTAACAGTTCAAGAAATAATACTGCTTCTGTTTATAAAAAAGTGTAATTTTTGCTTCCATTAAGACTCATCCTTAGTACTGTGATTATCTTTATAGGTATGCCAGTCCTCTTTGATTCATATCTTATATGTTTACTCCACTCTTCTAAAATAATTTCCTGCTCTTGTTCTGAAAAAGATGCTGGATTACTCATTGAAGATACACGGCTTAAGACCTAAACACGCAGCATGCCCTCTTTCCATGGAAAATGTGCACTACTGTTCCAACAAAATGTAAAATCAAATAGGGAGCGTTTATTGAAAAGCAGATTCCAAAGGCTAAAAACTTTTTAAAGATGTTTCATTATTTAGAAAATGTACCATTTATGAGGTAATGGTGTTAGCTACAAGGACCGAATACATACTGTTCCTGTTCTTCCTAACACAACTTCACCAGGAAGTATAAATCTTCACTCAAACTGCACAGCTTTTTCTAATAGTAATGACCTGTAATTAAAATGTAAGCTATTCTTCATACTCTAGAGGCATTCTGTGTGATAGTACATATAAGTACAAGATATAGAGGATTACTATTGGGTCTCCAATCATAAGCAACGTATCTGTTTGAGAAATGGATACCAAGAAATTCACACTGAAAGCACATTGAGTTGTTTATTTGTATTTGTTTACCAGGATTGTGCACTGATCAGAACTTATCAATTGCTGGCACACCCCAGGTGAAAAAATATTCACAGGCAATAAAATAACAAAACCATTGTTGTAGAATACACAGAGAGTAGGCAAAATAAAAGTTACATATATTGTTAGAAATAACAGTCACAGCAGTTAAGTAGCATGAGAGAGGCTATACAGGCAATGTAGTGTATTTGTATTGACATGTACAGCATATTCAATCTTTTAATTTCTCCAAGTCTTTTGGGTTTCTGATACCATGATGGGAATGGACCCCATTCCTAAGTCAAAGTATGATTAAAGTTCATACAATTAGTATTGTTTCAGTCTTTGATGTCTGCTAGTTGTGCTTTTTGCAGCACCCATAATGTGCCCAGTAATGACTCCTTCTGCAGTTCGTATGGAGTTACATGTATTGGTAACATATCTAAATACGACTGTAAATTCTTTTTTGTAAGACCAGTTGCTCCTACTACTATTGGAACTGTCTGGGTATCTTTCTTCCACATTGCTCATGTTTCTGCCTGCAGATCATGATATTTTATGACTTTGTGTCCCTCTGTACGCAAGACACTGTAGTCACTGGGTGTGACAACTTCAATGATCAATGCTACTCTTGTCTTCTTTTCTTGAACCACTCTATCTTTTGAACTGTTTGATAATGGATGGTCTCATGTGATGTAGACGTCTTCATTTTCTATGATGCTTTGTGGCTCATGTTTCCAGTGTTTTTTTGGCCACTTCAATACCATAATGTTTGCACAATTCCCAGTGCAACAGTCTCACCACATTATTATGTCTTTCAGTATACAGTCCTTCTGCCATTAATATGTTGCAACCAGCAATGAGGTGTGCAACTGTTTCCAATTCAGTTTAACAAACCCTAATAGTAACAATACATAATTTCTTTCTTATCCTCAATAGTCCAGTTTATTGTCTTTATGGCTCTTCTTTGGCCTGTCAGTTTTTGTGATTTTTGTGGACTGCTACTTCCTTCTACAATGGGGGGGGGCATCCTCCCCCTGGGCCTGGCCTGGCCCCATTGTAGGAATGCTTCCATATTTTGATGATTCTACACTGTAATCTTTTCTAGTCCAGGCACCAGTGCGCCTACCAGGATTGGGCACTTTTTTATCCTGGGTCTTGTGCACCCAGCTATCTTTTTTTAGTTTTTGACTTTCTTCTGTCCATGATATATGCTATATAAATGCAGGCTTTATATCAGTATTGCCTTGGTGAGATTTTGTGAAAACAGGGTCAACCTCGTGAAGGACCTCACCAAGACTCGAGGATGAATTCAGTTTCAGCACTACTACTCTCCTTTGCTTGCTGACTTTTCATCTCTCCATTTGGATCCCTTTCATCTTTCCATTCAGACCCTGCATATTCACTGAGTGAACAGGCTGGTACAGAAGTAGATGGGTAGCAGGTCAGAGTGGTGTAGAGGCTGGGAGAGATATTGGGTAATACATCCTTTTGGGAAGCTGGAGCACTTGGCTTATATTTCAAGGTGAGTTTTTAGATCTACTCTTAGCTTGAAGTAGTTGGAAGCTTCTTTAAGCTATGATGGCAGAAACTGGCAAAGAGTCAGAGTAATTATTAAACACATAATAAGTAGTTATGAGCTCAGAAACCTGATCAGTTATTTGCAGTTCATGTAACTGATATCTGCACCTTCAATAGTACCAGTTATAGAGAAAAGTATCATAGCTGTAAATATTTTACAGCCAAGCAGGCAGAAGCAAAGTGTCCATCTAATGAATGAATCACTTTATAAGCTGATAGACATTTCAGTCTGCTGCACTGTGTTTTTGTGGTACAGTTCTGTATAACAACTTTTAAAGCTGTGAAAATGTTTTTATGCTGCTCTGTAGTGGCGTCCACTGTTCTGCCTTCATCTAAAATTAGAGCTTAGCAGCTCTGAAAGTTGTTTAACAAAACTTGCACCTTATGTTTGTTAGAAAGGTGCTTAACATAGTTATTTTTTCCAACATTTAAAGCATAATTTTGACACTTCAGCATTTTCATTCAATTGTCCTTAACCATAACACAGCAATGGTATATTGAATATTTCTTGTCTAACTTCCGAATAAATGTGAAACTATTTTACAACTGAGAAACATAATTGTGGGCCCAAAAGAACATCATATGTGAAAGTTAAGCACTTCCAAAAATATAAAGACACATAATAAAAAGTGTGTGTTTGGGGGGTGGGGTTAAGGTACACCTCAACTATTTATATAGAGTAAATGCAAAATCTCTGTGTCTTATAAAAAAAAGAAAACTTGAAGATGCCACTATCTTAATGTTTAGTAGCAACCCCCCAAACTGGGCACTAATGATCAGTCATCACACATTAGATTGCAAATCACTAGTGTATCAGTCACAAGCCTGGTAGTTAGCTGTTTTCCTAGCTCATTCTGCTACAACAATGTATTAAAAACTCAGGCATATGTTGTCTTGAAGATATCACAAGGTTAATATGCCATTTAGAATCTTTATTCTGCAGGCAAGGGCATGTTAAATGTCTAGTGCTGATGTTCTGTTTGTTTGGGATTGACTTTTAATGCCACAGTCCAGATCCAGACTGTTCTAGTAGTAATTCCTTGGAGACAACTTGAGGAGCTATAATGCAGAAATTGGAAAGACATAAAGAACTAACCTCAATGAAAGATTCAGTAATGGATTATTGAAGGGCAATTAATATTAATTATAATGCAGTGTGAAGACTAATATATTAAAGAAATAGTAAATACTGAAATATATTCACAGCGCATAATTTAACAAAAATATGAGAGAGTAAAAAAACTAAATTTATATATAAACAAGGTTAGAATATGAAGAATATATCTGAAAAAGAATATAGGGTCAGTCAAGAGTACAGTAGTGTGGTGGGGAAAAAAATATGGTATATGTAAACAGTGCCCATATATTAATAGAACTAGAAAGGATAAAACAGAAACTATAGGGAAGATACCAAAAAGTGGTTACTACAGTTGTTTATCCAAAGGTGTAGTATATTTAGCATACTGTGAGGCATGTTCAGCATTTTACATTGGTAAAATGAAAAATTGTTTAAGACAACATATATACCAACATATCCGCAGCACCAAATGAAAAAAATGCTGTTAGTGCCTTAAGTAGACATATTCACAAATTCCCAAATTTTAAATTTTTGGGGGGTTTTTGGTTATTGAGAAGCTGAGCAAAATATAAGAAATGGTGACTAGAATTGCAAGAATTTAAGGTGGCAACACAATTTAAAAACATGTAATAGTCCAGAACTGAATGATTTAGCCAGCATTGTTAGTTAGAGTATTGAAGGAAAGAGCATCAAAGATATAATGATATATATATATATATATATATATATATATATATATATATATATATATATATATTAGGATATTTGAATATGCAGTGCATAGTTCTTTTATAATATAGTATTATCTATATTTAGAAAAAGTTCATGATAGGCTGCTTTAAAAGTGGAGCTCATATATCATGTGATTTGTTACATGTTTTTTTTAAGCAAAGTTTGTTTTCTATCTGGTTTGGATCTGAAGAAGTTTATAATTCAACAAAAATGTTTAACCAAACCACGTTCCACAATTTTTTTTACTGCAGAGATAACAACCAGTGTTGGTAGTAGTTTTAATGAACAGACAGAGTTGCACTTTATGGAAGTACTGTGTTATTAGGGGCTTTTATCGTGTGTTCTTTCTACTAGATGGCTTCATATAATACTCCCTTAAAAAATTCAAAAATCTATAGGTACCATTTATTTTAATAAAATCAGCATTTTCGTTTCATTTATAGCTCTTAGACGCAAAACCTGCCCTATTCTTCACTTGCTTCCCATTTGATAAGTTAGCCTTTTACTGTTATCATATCATAAGGAAGTATAACCACTGCTGTGTATACACCTTATATCATTAATGAGGGCAATTAGCATGAAATATTATGGACTCCAATAATATCTTCATTCTGTAGTGTGATATATAAGCAGTAATGCCCTTCAGGGTGGGTTCTTTGGGGGAAATAATACCTGCCCAGGGGTATTGTGAGGCCTGATGTCACAAGAAAAGAGCCTCTACATCCCTGGAAGGGCATTATTTTAACAATAGCACCCATCCTAGAGAGCATTATTGCACTTACATAATGAGCTATCTGTTAAATGGTTTCATATTTAGTTTTTATTAGTATATACTTTTTTATTTTTGATTTAATAGTCATTCTGCCTAATGTTTCAAAGTTCCTGTAGCATATGTAATTGTTGTTGGAGAAAGTCTTTTATATCCAAAATTTAAGTTCTATAGTATTTACTTTCAGCACACACACACACACACACACACACACACACACACACACACACACACACACACACACACGCACACACGCACACACGCACACACGCACACACGCACACACACATGTACAAACAGTAATTACAGCCATTTTATTGACTGAGTACACCTCATCTGTCATTGTGATCAGTTGCTCCACACCCCCAATCTGGTAAATTGGAGAGGGCTAAGTCAATAAAGTTACATGTTACCATGCCATGCCAGCAGAAATAGGGCAGTCTTACTTTTTAATGTTTAGATCATCTGTGTTGATGAAAAAAGTTTTGGATCTAAATACCTGAGGAAACTGGCTGTGAAGTATGTACTCACTGTCTCACTCACTCACTCACTCACTCACTCACTCACTCACTCACTCACTCACTCACTCTCTATCTCTCCGTTACACACACTCTCACACATACACACAAACATGCATAGATATATAGACACACATACACCCACAGAATTGATTTTCTGTTTATTGTTTTACTTTGCAATATGTGGATATTTAAAATGTCAAGTTCTTGTAACTGAAATAGTTACTTTTTATAATTTATTTATTTTTATTTTTAATTTACTTTCTTTATTTTACTCTCTGTGATGATAGGAGGTACTGCCAGCCATGCCAGCAGAAATAGGGCAGTGGATTTGTGGCATTTACCAGCATAGCTAGCTGGAATTTTGTAAATAATTATATGTCATTTGTGTATCAAACTGATGTGTACAGATGCTTGTGCATAAAAATATATTTGCGAGGGTTGCTTGTGTTAAAATGTATCAACAGTGTGCCCTGTTGGAAGGAAAAGAGATGTACAGGTATTATTGTAGCTGTTTAAATGTATACATTGTAACAGCATATACTGGAAGTGAAGAGGTTAATCTTAACTCACCTGACTTTGCAAAATATTCTTGAAATTATGGTTAAGTCATGAAGATGTTATCTCTTAGTTGTGAAGGGAGCCAGAGAAGCAATGTATATGCTAGAGAATAGGTTGTAGCGCCTGTAGGAAGAAGGGAAGTCTTTTATGGTTTTATGAGTTCCAGGAAATCTGAGCTAAGCTCTATTTGTGTGTATGGTAACACATAGGTGTTAAAACCCTAGCAGATTCTAGTGTTGGTGAGTGTGGAAAAGTCAGATGACCAGATGTGATGTCAATGTGTAATCAACTGTGAAATATTTATATATTAGTAGGAAATTGCTCTCAGCATGCTGTATTCTGTCTTGGATCTGACAACAAGGACAACTCACCCCCACATTACCTTGCCTTGCTCTATTCAGTAAGTAACTTAACTAGGGAACAGTAATTCTCTTTAGATTAGCCAGGAAAATATAATGAGATTAGAAGTACTGTTTTTTATAACTGTGTGAAACTTTCCATCAGTGTTATTTTTAATGTTCCCTGTGACTGAAACTCTGCTGTTTACTGTAAATAGATATTTAATATTTTCTTGTTTTTTTATTATTTATTATTAAATACATTTAATATTTTCATTGTGGCTAGTCCTTTTTTGAAAATATTTAAACTTTTGAGAGTATTTGCACATATTTATTTGGTGATAACTCTGGCTACTCCTGAAAGCCTGGCTGTTTGGTCAGCATTACCATTTGTATTAATATTAACATCACCCAGAGTAATTGGGTACCCTTTTAAGAGCCTAATAGTAACTGACTGGTGGTAGTGAAATTACCTTATAGTTTGGGTGAAGTTGGTAGAGCAGGTAATTTGTGCCAGCCTTTCCCAGGCATGTGTGTGTGTGTGTGTGTGTGTGTGTGTGTGTGTGTGTGTGTGTGTGTGTGTGTGTGTGAAAATTAAATCACAGATTGTGTGTGTAAGCTACCAGGGACATGAAGCACTGGTTTCACAGTACCAGTGTGGAGTCTTACTGGGGACCTGGAAAGAGAGAGATAGAGACACCCACACCCTGAGCTGAGTGTGTGCCCTGTGTGCTCTTAAGGGAAATTGTGCTTGATGCAGAGAGGTCTGCATCTGGAAATACTGAGTGTATCTATTTGTATTCCAAGTGAACGTCCCTCTCTAGTGTCAGTGGTGAGGATTTAGGCTCCTTGATTACTGTCCCAGAGTGGGGACGTCACACTCTCACTAAAAGCAAAGTTGCAATTAGTAAGCATAAAGTAAATGGTGCCATGAAGAGGTAGACGTGTTTTTTTATTGACTTTACTTGCACATTAAGACCCTGTGGAGAAGCATGGTGATGAACATCTTGTTCATTTTCTAATGAGTAGTAGCATAGAATACCAACATTCATGATCAGAACACTAATGCGCCAAATAAAACAGTGAACATCAAGAAAAGAGTAGGATGCTGTGAAAATCCGAGGCATGAAATGTGAGTGAGAACATTGAGTAGTGAAAGTGCTGTGCATGTGATGTTTGCATTCAGTTCATGAAAATGCCCATATGAGGAACTTACAGCATTCAAACATGAGCACTGGAAGAGGATGGCATTTTTGTGCTATGAACTACATTTTCTATTACACTATAAATGAGATATTGTGAATAGATGAATGCTCACAGAATACTTGCTGGGATGATCATGTGATCATTGAGGGAGATGCTATTGGTGCTTTACCTGTACACTGAGTAAGAGGACTGAGTGCGGAATCCACAGTGTGCCATGCCCATGATAGAAGTTTTGGAGGAGATTGCAGCCCACTTTTAAGGGAAGATGAATATCTACCAGATAAATATTCAGGTGAGGCACCAGCACAAGGACCAGCATCAACAGGGAAGGGAGCAGTTGGATGCATGGCTGCTACAAGTTAGAAAAAAAAAACATCAGAGGGTCACAGTAAGTGAAATCTTTGAATACTAGCACCTCTGACCATTACATTGTGCTTTACCTGTCCCAGACTAGGATTTTACATGCCTGATACTGTACAGGCTTGTACACAGCTACAGGTAGTTGTTGATATCAATAATTACTGTCTCCCTGTGCTACAAGACAGCCTGATTTACCTTTTCCTTGCACAGTGCACACAGGTCAGGATGTTGTTACAAAACAAATATTATACATATGTATGTGTTGGTAAAACATTTGAACACCCAATACAGAAGTTCATTACCAGCCAGTAGTATGAATCACTGTTTGTCATGTCAACAGAATAATATATAAAAGACATTGATATCCTTCGGTGAGAGCCATCTGATGATGTCAGGTAAAGTTTAAAATTTCCACATTACCCATAATATCTTGTCACATAGGTGTTATGCACACTGCTGTAAAGTATGTAATCCCTTTAAATTTGCTATTAAATATGTAATCTATATCTGTATCCTTCTATCTGTCTATCACAAAATAGTCATAATACTTTCCATTGCAAAAACATTGAAGGACTATATAATCAAAACAATAAAATATCAAGAAAACTATTGTTTTGCAGGGGGCAAGTCCCCATGCAGTCCACACACCTCCGATATTTTATAGATATATATGGTCTACTGATAATGAACAAATGACTAAATATCAATGTTCACAAAATCAACTACAAAAGGTTGGCTTTTCAATCGTTGACACACTACTACAAATGCACCAAGCAAAAATCTCAGCTCATGCATACACCATTGTTTTTTATATGTCTTTATATGACACTTAGCTCCATTGTGCAAGATAGTCTCTACATACACTGTTTTATTTTCTGTGAACTCACATCTGTAGTTCTTTCGAGGTTCATGCAAAGCTTTATTCAGCTGCTCTGTGGATTTCATATTGTGCTTCTATATACATATTTTACTACATGGCTTATCTATCTCTGCTATAACATAACCCAGGGACACCATGCTGCTAACATCCACCCTTAAGTTGTGCAGGTAAATGCTTTCTTTCACCAAGCTGCATCCTCATCCCTTTCATTGTGTAGCAGTGGTCACCACCTTGTCAGGGGAGTAGCAGCAGATGATGATACCTTACTGTGACAAGCTTGGTCCGGGGTTAATTAGGCACATATCTATAAGTCTTAATTCTTTGGTAACCCCATCTAGAAATCTTAAATTATTAGAAACCCCTGCTAAGTACAAAGTCAAAACCCATAAGAACCTACCTTATGTTAGGCAATATACTTGTAAGTGTACAGTTCATTTCATAAAATTCCTTCCTTGATATTAGATGGCTGCCACTGTGTACAATTAGATCATAGTCTGTCCTTATGCCATCTGATATCAGTCTGTTAGCGATGGGTACCCTGATGTTAAGTGCTTCTGACTTTCTGACAACTGTTTCTATTACACAATGAACCTACATGTGGGAGGTATAGACACCTATTAAATCGCTTATTTTTGTAGCGATTATTTGGCTTTCTGTGCATCTGCTGTATTTTTCATTTTTTTTCTGTTGGCTACACTTTATTGAACTGTGATGGACGATTTTGGCGGGTCCACCAATCATTTATATCATTTCTTAGAGTGTTTTATACCTGGTCCTGGCTGTTTTTCTACCATATTGTATTTTATCTAATCTATAGTTTGAGCAGTTGTACGAGTGAGTCTAGTACAACTTATTGGGCTTAAACGGGGTGCTCTAATTTGCTGGGACCTCAGAGCTCTTTGCACTTTTTTCTTACTTCTTATGTTGCCATATCGTTCCTTCTCTAATCTATAGTTTGGGTAGTTGACCAAGGCAATTTGGAAAGACATTTTTGGGCTGGACCTGCCCGTATTTGGAGGGACCATAGAGCGTTTGTATTTTTTTTTTCTCTCGACCTTTATGCTGCCATATTGTTTACTTTGTAGTGTATAGTTGGGCAATTGAAAGAGTGAGTCTGGTAAAATGTATTTGGGCTGGGACGGCAGAATTTGGCGGGCCCATAGAGCATTTGTTTTGTACTTCATCTTGACTCTTACACTGCCATATTGTATTTCCTTTAATGTTATAGTTTGGGCAGTTAGGCGACCCTATATGTTCTACTTGGATTGTATTTAGACATAGAAACAGTGTTTTCTTTTTTTTCACACCATTTGTTATACTATCTCACTGTTAGACACTTGCTTGTTACTAGTACTATATACCTGTTGTATTATCCAGCTGCATGATATGTAGAGTGAGTAAATTGTATGAATAAACTGTCTATTACTGACTGCCCCTCTGCTGTACTTTAACCTTATCCTTTGACTTTCCACTACTACCTCTTTTAGCTGCTCTCCCAATACTTTCTATCCCTCAACCATACTTTATTCCCTTGTCTTACTCACTATGTAAGATATCCTAGTTGACTTTTCAACTCCTCAGACTCTTGCTTACTCTTTTCTTCTGTCAGTCCCTCAATACTCATTACTCGCTATCCTTAAATAACTTATCCCACTGTGTATCTCTCTTCTGTTTTATTTTACAGTATTCTACCCTCGGTACTCCCTCCCTGCCTATATATTCAAAAGGAAGATCAACTGTTATAACCCAGAAGAGCTCCCAGAATTTTGCCTGCTAGCCCTGGTCTACTACTAAGCAACATACTGCAAGGACTCCCTATATCAAACTGTGTATGAATGTATGTAGCCAAAGAAATCACCTCTGCACTCATTGTTTAGCTACTATTACTACCCATATTTTGTGCTTGTATGCCCTACTGAGTGTGCGCTCTTTAAAGCAGCCTAGCACGGACCGTTTGCTACAGCCCCCTCCTCATATCACTGTACCATTTAAACCACTTAGTTCCACCTAAGGCCTTTATATCTCTTCTTACCTTTACCCTTTATTACCACTATCTACCACTAGGTGGCAGCACCCTATCACTACATAGCTAGAAAGAAAATAGTTCTTTAGTGGCCTCTGTACCTAATGCTGGCTATACTTTCCATTTTTTTTAAAATACATACTCCCCACCCCCTTTACTTTTTTACATCCACTCCCCTTGTTAACCTCATTTCTGTGTTCCCATATAGCATTCAATACCTACCCACTTACCTTCTTTATTGATTCCTGTTGCTGATACCTTTTTGTCTGATCCTCTATCTTGACTTGCTCCAATAGTTAACCATCACCTACTTATAGATATACTAAAATCCCTATCTCTTGACCCACATGCAAAACTATGGTTTAAATCATACTTAGATAACAGACATCAAGCTGTTCTCTGGGATAATAATTTATCCACACCCCTCCCTGTCAACATTGGAGTGCCCCGAGGCTCCATATTAGGCCCTCTTCTCTTTTCAATCTTTATTAATGATCTTAACACTAAAATTACACAAGCCACCTGCATACAATATGCAGATGATTCAACTTTAATATGCTCTGCCAACTCTGTTTCCACACTCCAGAACCTCAACCAAACTGTATTTCATACTGTTGAAAATTGGTTCATGAGTCACTACCTCCTCCTTAACCCCCAAAAGACTAAATTATTGCTCTTTACTCCTAACCAAAGATTTCCTAAATGTCACTTTACATTAACTTCTAACAATGGAACTACCATATCCCCAGACACTACAACCCGACTCTTAGGTATTACAATAGACCACAGCCTTAGCTATGATGATCATATTAATACTACTATAAAATCAGTCAACAGAAAACTAGGATCCCTTTATAAAATCAAACCCTTCCTCACACCACTAGCCAGAACTACCATTGCCCAAACCCACCTCATCTCTACCCTGTTTTATGCCTCTGCCATTTATACTAACCTTTCTAAAAACAACCTTAGCAAACTTGCAACCAGCTATAATAACATTGCCAGATTTGCCACTGGACCCCCTTTTAGAACCCATCACTGTCATAACCTTAAAAAGCTAGGATGGTTAGAACTACAGAATCAACTACTTTCTCAACAACTGACTATTACCCAAAAGATCCTCTACCACCCTAACAAGACTCCTATGCTCACTAGTTTGGTTACCCCATATAATAATCTGGCAATACTGCGCTCTGTTAATAAACTTCTAGTCTCTACTATTAAATCTAAAAACAAGGCTGGGGACTCACTATTCTCCAACACAGTGGGAAAAACCTGGAACCAGCTTCCTAAAGAATTACCATCACTTTCTTCCACACTACTCTTCAAAAAACATCTTAAAGAACATCTCAAAACACACTGGCTATGTCCCTGCTCTAACCCTGGCTAAAAGTCTATTTCCCTATCTCCCACTCCCTTACCTCTCTGCTCTGTTGTTTTATTATGCCTTTCAATTTGAAACTTGAATTATTAACTACTTCCTAGCATTAAAGATACTTCCTCTCTGCACTGTTTCATGACTTACCTCTCTAAAAGAACTCACCTCCATTCTCCAGTATAAAATAATGTAATACAACGTCCTTCTTCTTTTTATATAATGTATTCTAAGATACTATTGCCTATATTGGAGTTTTTCTCTCCATGCCTCTACTGAATATGTACTGTTTGTAAGTAAAAGATTGTATGCCTGTAACCATGCCTTTAATTTAAGACAAAAAGACAAATATTCTTGGTATTCTTTATCATTTTATTATATGCTATCCAATGTTTTTTTTCCAGGAAACTCTTAACACAAATTTTGCATTATCTATTCTATAAGATTGAAATGTAACATCTGTCTATTGTAAATACTGCATGCTATGATATTTTTTCCTATGTTGGAGCTTTTCTCCCCGGGCCTCTACTGAAAATGGACATATATCCAGCTAGACCAGCCCGGTAAACAAATGTAAAATAAAATAAAAAAAATAAATAAATAAAATAAACAAATAAATAAATAAATCTGGAGCCTAACCTCTCATTAAAACATACTGCCAGCCTTCATCAGTTTGTCAGTGTTCTCATCTACCTCACATCTGCAGGCCATTAATAAAACAGAAAGTGTTCTTACACTGAGGTACTCAAAAAATGTTTCATAAACCTCAAATGCCTCTGATAAGGTTCAACACACACATTTCTCAGTGACATACAGACATCATCACATATAAGGTCATTTAAGTCAAACATTATAAACAGGTGTTACCTACCTGGCAAACCAACCCCCTTAAGGCTATTGCAATGTAAACAAAAGATAATTGACTTTAACAGTTGGTTTATTTATTGGTGTCATTCCAAGGAGGTCCACTGCGTGTCAAACTGGAGGGAAATGATAGAGTATACCATAAAGTGCAGACATTCGCACACAGCTGGTTCCCTGCAAAACAGAATGCAATGCATCTAGCTTTCTTCTTTTTTTTTATTTTGAAATTTTGGGGGCCCTTTGTACACCTTCCAGCGGATAGTCTGCTTAGATGCATCTACTAAAATTGATCCATTTTCTCTTTATTGTCCTCAGTACTACCCCACTGGGCTGTGATTGAATCACTGACATAATGGACAGGGGAATTGGTGTGGATAAGAACAGTTATATATTTCCTACTCAACATAATAGGGGATTTTTTGAATGCCCTGGCTGGATGGAGCTACTGGCATCCTGAGCATCACTGCACGTAATGTCACTTAGCTACATCATGCCCCATCCATACTGGAATGTTAGTGACAATCTGCTGTGTGATTACAGTACTGTCCCCATCACTAGGGACATGTCAGATTGTAGATAGAACTATCTACCTCCCTCCCATACTGGGTGAGCCAGCAGAAAGCTGCTCCTCCCCAATCATCCCACCCAACTCCTGAGCTGCTAGCCAAATTTGGAAAGTCTAGGTTGCATTTAGGGCTCCGTCCTTCTATGTTTCAGGGCTGAGGAGAATGCAAAGCATGTTATCTCTTCAAGAATAATTGCCTGTGGTCACATTTATCAGTTTTGCATGATAAAGAAATTGTATTCTTGCTGGTATGCCCAAAAAGAATGGAAAGCTTTACCTTTTTTACATGAAGTTGTCATGTCAGTGGAATGAAGACCTGATTGTTATCCTATTGACCTAGAATTGGCTATTGACATTGGCTCATCTATGCTGTGTAGAAGAAAGCAACTTGACTTGGTGTTTTACTGACACCTAGTGGAGGCTGGGTGTTGCAGCAAGCTTGCCTACAGCACTTAGGTTGCAATGGGACCTGCATGCCAGCCAGTCCATGCTGTAGTGTAGACAGTCTGTTATGTGCAGTTTTCAGTGCATTCAGGGGCTTGTATTGTAGACTTAACCTTATCAGCTGACTTAGGAGGACCAATGAAATTATGATTAAGCAGCAAACTTGGATGGCCGCCAGGGTGATGTCCAATTGTAACTTGTTCTTACCCAAGAGGAATAAATAAGAGGATTAGGTTGTGGGAAGCCTGATACTGGCAGGCATTAGGGATGAAAAGGTACATAAAAAGGACCTGTCACAAACAAAGTTCTGTAACTATCAAGCATTCGTCTTATGTTTACCTCCTTCCTTGGATAAGAGAAACCAAGAAATGCCAGTAGTAAGATAAATATACCCTGCTTTACAAAATGTTGCAAGTTCCAACACTGACTACTTCATCATAGTTTTTTATGATTACATAACATGATAATCACAGAGGGTTACTAGTTTCAGCAAAGGATAAAACGAGAAATCTTTAAGGTCATTCTACAGAATATCAAGTTTCTTTAGTGGTGGTGTAATTTGAAATAAAAATAATTTGTGGTTTGCAAAGAGAAAAGCTTGTGAATGGAAGTAGTGAGTAAATAAACCAAATATTACATAAAAATATAAAACAGTAATCTGAATCTTAAAACAAATCATGAGAACGTCTGCTTTTTTGCAAAAAAACAGCTTCTTTGTAACCCAACCTACACTGCACTTACTGAGCCATTCTCATTCCAAGATTATGCCACCTTGGAAAGCCAGCAA
>NC_056750.1:400606390-400701390 GCF_019279795.1 Protopterus annectens | reverse complement strand
CAGCTTGTAATGATATAGGTCCCCTATGTAATCCTTAAAGGTTAAGTGCTAGAGTCTGTTATCTGAACGTATTTACCTTCTGTTCACAATGTTTTTCAACACACTCTTCTGAAACTGGGGTTTTCCTCATTCCATTGGATATAAACTGTACGGTTCTTGAATTGTGAAATATAACGAAAGGAAGATCATCAAGTAAACACTGAGTGGATGCATGTGCTTGAGAAAGAATAAACGAACCTAATCTTGGCTAGAGACAGCTGCAGAGAGGAGCAATGACAAGGCAAAGGCTACAGGCTATAATTTACTCCAGTTATTTTTTGTTTATAAAATACTGCCAAAGGTGCAAAAAACAAAAGTGTTTTATATAGCCAGTTGGCAATGTGACATTAGACACAGACGTTTACTTACAAAAACCTAGAGGCAGACACATAGACACACGCACACTTCAGTGCACCCATACAAATCACATGCATACACACACACACACACACACACGCACACGCACACGCACACGCACACGCACACGCACACACACACACACACACATAATATATAGAAAACAAGCACCCAAATCGGACTGCTATTAGAAACCAGAAAATAGCTTCTGGAAATATTATCTTTTACTGAAATGTTACAATACGTTGTATGCGATCTGCATCTCACAAATGGAAGTCTTAAATGATGAAAAAATACAGACTGAAATTATATAAACTACAAGGATTCATACAGTTAAAACTGCAAATGAAAAGAAAGATTTTTTTGTGTTATCTAGCAGTTATAATATGTGATAACACTTTTCACATTGAAAATGCAATACTGTTGGCCAGTTAAGGTAATTCTAATGATAGTACATTAACAAAACATGCAAGGACTTCATTGATAGACACATACGTCATCCCTCATATACATTATAGGGTGGAATTCCAAAAAGTTACTGAGAGGGGTAAGCCTATTTTACACCTCATGGTAACAATTTCCGATTCAGAGATAGATCTACCACAGTGCTGCACCACGAAGAGGTGTGGCTCCAAGGTGACCTACTGCAAATACTAATGAGACATTCCAGGGGAGTGGCCGATGCTAATTAACCATGTGCTCTTCCTGGCAAATGCAGAGAATTGCTCAGCTGCATGTATCATTATTGGGGGGGCTGTGTTATTGAACATAGGCAAAAGCTCAAGTTCACCCATTGCTTTCAATGGGTAAGATTGCATTAGCATTACGTGTCTGTAGATTTAGCAGCAAAGTGATGTGTGTGTGTATATTTGTGTGTATCAGCATGTGTGAATGGATGCAGAGGCATAAGCGGCCTCAGGTACTTGTTTGTGTGTGTGTGTGTGTGTGTGGTTGTAGTGAGAGGGTGGATTAGTTAGTGGATAGGTAGGATAGAGGTATATGTTTGGATGAATGGGTGTGTGTGTCCATGAGTGTGATCAGGTTGACGGTGCAGTGTGTGTGTGTGTGTGTGTGTGTGTGTGTGTGTGTGTGTGTGTGTGTGTGTGTGTGTGTGTGTGTGTGTGTGTGTGTGTGTGTGTGTGTGTGTGTGTGTGTGTGTGAGGCAGTCATGCATCTACACTCCATAAACTGAGCAAATCCTGTAATATTGGGGGGCACTGAACAGCAGGTATACTGTTTATATTGTGCCCTAAGGGCACTTAAACAGATTAGAACAAATGTTGTAGCATGAAAGATATTTGGGGCAGGGAGAGCACAAGATAGCAGGAATGCTCTTTATATTGTGCCCTAAAGGCATATAAAAAGATTTAATCCTACATCAGCAGCACTGACAAACTGCTCTTTAGCAGAGCTTTAGCCATCTGCACTACCACTAGATGTCAGGGATGCTCTTGCATATTACCTTAAGTCTTGGAAAAAAGCTAAAATAAAAGGGGCGGTCAAACCCTGTACTCTTAGCACACGTCCTTCTCTTGTAGCAAAGTATTAGTATCCTGGACAGCAGGGATACTCTTGACATAAGTCTTAAAAACAAATGTTAAAGTAAGAGGTGGGAAGAAGCTTTGAACCTTGTACCCTTGACAGAGAAAACAGCCCTCTACACTAACTGAGGAGGGCTTGCGTTAGAATATATTTTATACAGTATTAGAAGTATGAAATATGTAATGTCTGGCATTATTCACTGAATGAAGTGGTCTGTGAGTTACTGGGGAAAGGGCATGTATGAGAGATGACATCAGGGGTTAACAGAGCAACAATTCTAGCAGCTTAATGTGATATATGAGGGCAGGAACAAAAATAAGAAGAGACCTCAAGGAGATTCTGTCAATGGAGAGACAGCTAAGAGGCATGCTGGTGTGTGTGTGTGTGTGTGTGTGGAGGAAAGGGAAGTGAATGGGGCTATGCCTTTGTCAGTGAGTCGCATGGGCTGCCAGAGGTGTTTACCTCAGGAAAGTGCTGATTTATTTATTTATTTGCAGTTTGTTTGCCAGGATAGTCCATTGGCCCACAAGGAACCCATTTTCAATGGAGTCCTGGGGAGAAAAGCTCCATAAAAATACAAATACATAGTACACATTGCACATATACATTACATATTATCTCATAGGAATACAAAGTAAATATGATAAGAAAAGGTTAACAATGATAGAATGCATCAGTATAGTTCATTAAACAGCAATAAAAAAACACTTTTTGTTTTTTTACAAAACTAGCAGCATAAGGTAACTGTTAAGTAGTTGGTCAAATAGTTCAATAGAGCTGTGGACCTATAGGAGGCAGTGATAGTGTATTTAGTTCTAAGAGAGTAGCACATGGTATTAGAAGGATTAGGTATGATGGGAACAAGAGTGCTTCCATTATGCAATTAGGTGCGAGTGCAGCAAGGTTTTAAATGAGGAGAGACTGCTGGTTATGTGGATAGGAGATGGTAGAGAATTCCAGAGGTGTGCAAGAGAGAAGGACATTAGGTGCATTTGCATCAATTAGAGGTATACCTCTCAACCTCTTGCTGCAAGAAATTTGGACAAAGCCTTAAATAATGAGGGAACAAAGGCCCAAAAATAGGGACAGGATTTAAAATATTGCTCTTCTAATCTTAGAAACTTACTGGAATAACAGGATTTGCTTTAGCATACATTTTTCTGAAGGATATGAAGTCTGAAACTCAATTGTGTGAATCTGAATCTGAATCCATAGGATAGTTTTCATCTGCTCTGTTTTGTGTATTATTTTTATTTCTAACTGAACAAATTGCTCACCAGTTTGGTTCTCAGCTGGGGTGCCTTTTGTGTGGGCTTTCTATGTACTTCATGTGCTAGCATGGGTTTTTTCCCTATGCTCCAGTTTCCTTCTACATTCCATTTACATGCAGTAGGTAGTTTGCTAAATACTGAACTGTCTGTAGGTATGTCTAGGTGTGTGTATGATATGGAAGAAGAACTTGACAATCTTCTTCCATCCTACCCTCCCTTGTCTGGCAAACTCTGTGGGTGATGGTGGCTATTTATAGGGCTAGTGTTGACATCGGTTGTGGAATGGGAATATTAGGGGTCCACAGCCAGGGAAGGTAAGCAGAAATTAAATGGACTACATGAATAATGCAGTTTCAAAGTAAATCATATAAATACCGATCTGTGATATATAGCATTAAGTATCCTGTTTTTTGCTTATTTGTATGAGTTATTTATAGCACTTTTATTGTCTGCTGCATACTTTTCTAGCTAGTTTCAATGTGTGTGAGGTATTAACTGGAAATTTTCTACATTTGTTAAGCATCTGTTTGGGTTTGCTTGTTCTGATTTCCTGCCAAGGAGTGTATCATATAACTTGTTTGCAGTTAAAAGAATTCTGTAGAGTCTCCTTCCTCCTTTATCTTTTTAAAACTTTCATTTAAAGGCTCACTGCTGCTTTTCTGCTGTGATAAACATGTCTGCAGTTTTTTTTCTAGCTACGTAGTGTGGGTAGTTGTAGCATTGTCCATATTCAGGATTGTGTTTTGGGCCTAGTTGTTTGTTTGTAGAGGCTGTGTGTCTGAGCACATGTTCCAGGCCATCTTAGTTTAGCCAAAGCCATTCTTGCATTTCAGTGAGCGGGAAGTGTTTATGGCTATTGGCTGATTGGGGTTACCTGGACTACGGCTTGGAGTAAGCACCTCATTGGTTCTTTCGAGCTTTTTTTAAAGTT
Organism: Protopterus annectens; assembly: GCF_019279795.1. Taxonomy (NCBI): domain Eukaryota; kingdom Metazoa; phylum Chordata; order Ceratodontiformes; family Protopteridae; genus Protopterus; species Protopterus annectens. The sequence continues at coordinate 400,697,250 of NC_056750.1, read as the reverse complement.
GTTTCAGGTTTCAACTTTCTGTTACTTAAGAAGTTATCTTGTGAGTGTTTCTGCCATTTCACACTGAGCTAATCGGAGGAAGGGCACTGAGCAAACTGATCTGTGATATATAACATTAAGTATCCTGTTTTTTACTTATTTTTATGAGTTATTTATAGCAGTTTTATTGTCTGCTGCATACTTTCCTAGCTAGTTTCACTGTGTGTGAGGTATTAACTGGAAATTTTCTACATTTGTTAAATATCTGTTTGAGTTTGTTTGTTCTGATTTTTGTTTCTCACCCTCCCTCTCTATTGGTATCCTGTTCTTATACTTGGTGGCTTTGCAGTTGCCCACCCCTAACTTTCCTTTCTTGTCTAGAGGAAAACAATGTTTAGTACTTAATAAATAAGCACCTATCCAGGCATGTCTAAGGGTCAGCTCCCAGTGTTTTCTCCTGTCTACCTGATGAATCTGGGCATCTTGGGGCAATGCAGAAATTGCCTCATGTACACAGCCAACTCGCTCCTCCTATCACCCAACACTACAACCTATGAGAGATGCACTTATATAGCCAAACTGGAAGCAAAGTTCTCTTCGCCCAAGACTGAACTAGACAATCAAGAGGAGAGGGTAAACACTTGCATCACACAACACTCATCACATAGTCCCTCAAAACCTACACCACCAAAATACACACATAGAAACACAAAACACACACCTACAGTCACGGAGGCTCTCAATAAAAATTTGCCCAACAGGGACTTCCAAAGCAGAAACGCAAGCAACCTCCATCCCCCAACACAACCCAAATGAGACATAGCCACAAACTCAGTGTGCTACTCAACCACAGCCCATAAGGCATAACAACGTACCCAATATTCTAGTCATAGGTGACTGTATAGCCAGGCACAGTGATGTTCCACTCACCAGGCTAAACAAGGAGAAAGTTACTGTCAGCTGCCTGTCTGGTGCCAGGATCCACCACATAATGCACGCACTCAGGTCACTCCACAAATACAAATATGACTCTGTCATTGTCCATGTTGGTGTGAATGACATGAGACGCACCTCCCTAGACTACATGAAAAGAGACATGGAGGAGCTGTCCAATCTTGTAGCCCCAGCAGGTATGACCCTAGTCCTGAGTAGCATCCTGCCATCACCCAGAATGATAACACAGTACAAGGACAAAATAATTGACTTCAACAATTGGCTAAGCTTCTGGTGTCATTCTAAAGGGATCTAGTATCTGTCTGCCTGGGATGACATGATTGACAGACCACGATGCTTTGCCAGAGATGGCCTGCACCGGTCACCCTTGGGATTCCTGATACTGGCTAAGGCTCTTGCCACCCCTATAGTGCCTTTTTTAGGCAAGGTTCAAATGACAAATTCACCACCATAACAGGTACAAGCAAGCAAAATCTGAGGGTAATGCTACTCAATGCTAGAAGTCTAAACCTCAAAATGCACACTCACTTCAGGCACTCCTTAAAATGGAGAACACCATCTGTGCAGTGACAGAGACCTGGTTCAAGGCTCCAGAGAGCACTCTTGCATTACCAGGCTATAATTCATACCACACCTTTCAGCCACCTAACCTGGACCGAAACACTAAAGGTGGAGGCATGCCCATATTCATTAAGGATATCCACACCTCCAGGCTAGTTGCTCAGCATAATGCATCCAAGATTATCTAAGTGCAACTAACTCTGGGCAAGACCACAATCCAAATTGTAGCTTGATACAGATCCCCCACCATGCCCCAGGATTCCCACTCCTCATTTCTTGATACACTGGAAAATATTAGGGTACAACCTAACACCCTAATAATGGGTGATTTCAACTACCCCACCATTAACTGGCAAAACTACTCGTGTACCAACACTTTTGCTCAATGTTTTCTGGAATTCATAAATTCCAACACTTTGGATCAACTTATCCACACCCCCTCCAGGGGCAGCAATATCCTAGACCTGGTCATTACCAACATGGGCAACTGGTGTTCCACACCAGAAGTCAATTCCTCGTTGGTCGGATCCAACCACAAGCTAATCACCCTACAGATCCACATCCTGCCCCCCCCCCCCCCAATTAGGGAAACCACAGTAAAATTTTCTCCAAAGCCAACTTCATGCTTCTTAAGACAGAAGTGGCAAACTTCACAACACCCATGCAGATGAACAATAGAGGTACGACTGCTGAATCTTACACAAATGCACTTTATTAGCACTTACATGCGTGCCTGGATCGTGGAATCCCTAACAGAAGCAAAATGGTATCCTCCACAAAAAGGAAGCCAATCTGGTGGTCCCCTGCCATAAACAAACCCTACAACAGAAGAAAGAAACGGTTGCAGAAAAGAGTAAAACCCCATGATTGGAGGAACTCCCTGGTCAGCCTCAGTAAGAAGCTGAGATCCCTCATAAAATCCTCCAAAGCTAGTTACAAAAACAAAATTGCCAATGATTCTAAAGACAACCACAAAGCATTCTGTAGCTATGTCAAGAATCTCAGTGGCAACACTTGGATCTGCTCTGAGTTACAGCACAATGGCACTAAATATACAGAACCAACGGATATTGCCAACATCCTGGCAGATACGTTCAGTGCTAACTTTACCCCCCTCTCACCCCTTAAAGGGCCCATCTCTATACCGGAAAAATCCAAAGTTCCAGTAATCATGGCTGCACAGGTAAAAGCCACACTCTCCAAAGCCAAGAACACAGCATCCATGGGACCCGACAACATCCCAGGCTGCATTCTACATGAACTACAGAACGAACTGGCACCCCACCTATGTACCATGTTCAGTCATAGCCTCAACTCAGGCTTTGTGCCCACTGAATGGTGCACAGCAATGGTTATCCCACTTCACAAGGGGGAGCCACCACGGACCCCAGGAGCTACCCCCCCCCATTAGCCTGATGAGCCTGGTCTGCAAGGCTATGGAACGTATCATCATGGAACTTATAAACAATGAAATTGGTAATCTCCAAACTCCGGACTCCACCCAGTTTGTGTTTGTTAAAGGCAGATTATGTCTCCTAAACCTGATAGACTTCTTTGAAGCGGTCACCAAAGCCGTAGATGAGGGTAAGGTGGTTTACACAGCCTATCTAGGTCTCGCCAAGGATTTCAACGCCATCCCCCATTCTGGAATTATGGATAAACTCAGTAAACTAGGTATAAATTCCTATGTCACAAGATGGGTTGCCAACTGGCTCACTGATAGAACCCACACTGTGAAAGTAGCAGACTTCAAATCCGACTTCAGACCAGTGACAAGTGGAGTACCACAGGGTTCAGTACTGGGTCCTCTCCTGTTTGGTATTTACTTCTCTGAAGTACAGGCTAACACAGAAGGTCTTTGGCTAACAAAGTTCACAGATGACCACAAACTAGGAGCCATAATCAAAACTCCTAATGATGTGGACATTCTACAAAAGGGCCTTAGTGAGGCAGATGCCTGGTGTCAAAAACATGGCCTCAAGCTCAATGCCAAAAAGTGCATTGTCATCCCTTTTGGTAAAAACTCTGTACCCATGAACTACCACATAGGCAGTAGTCTACTTAACACTGAAAGTGTGATAAGAGACCTTGGGACACAGGTGGTCAGTAGCCTCTCCTTTGATAATCCCATTGCCACAATAGTCAGGAAATCCTTCTATGTGGCACACCTCATCACAAAAAGTTTCTCATCTAGGAAAAAAGAGGTCATTGTTTCCTTCTACTCATCACTCATTGGACCCATTATAGAATACAGCGCCCCTTTTGGTATGTACCTCACAAGACCTCTACAACAACTGGAAAGTCCGTAGAAATACCTCACAAAGAGGATTACCAGCCTCAAACAGATGCCCTAAGCAAACAGTCTCAAAAACTCCAGCTTTACTCCATTGCATATTGCCTACTCAGAGGCGATCTCTGCCTAACATAGAAAGCTATGTCAAACCCAGATTTGTTGGACATGCTCCACTTAATGAAATCCCAATCCCTTTGACTAGTTTTGGTATCAAGTATACAATATACTTATTTTTAATACATTAATTTATTGATAAAAATTAAGTATAGGGGTTTTAACATGTGTTTGTGGTGTTTTAAATATTCATGATGGTCAACAACTGATTGCTTGTTTTATGATGCACTGTGACTGATAGGATAAATTTTGAAAGTTTTTTACTATTTAATGGTTCAATTAACCAATTTACTTTTATCTGATGAAGTCATTGTGAGTGAAGACGAAAACGCAATTTTTGCCAAGAGCGTTAATCTGTGTATTTTCGAAATCTGTTGTCCTGTTTGGTGTCATTAAACAGTGGAACCTTTGCTGGTGTGTTTTCCTGCCTTCGATTTGGTGGCTTTGGACTTCCCAATCCCTTTGAGCTACACTCTCTAGGGACCTAAACCTTGTCACCACAATAAACAGAACATGCTGGAGGGATAATTCCTGTCCCAGAGACTTCCCATACTCTGAAACAAACCATCTATATCAAACAAAGCTCCTCATTAGCACTCTTCAAGAAAAATCTTCATGATTGGATGGGAGATAGGAAATTCACCCTGGGGATCACTTCTGTGGCTCTGCTCAACAGGGGCACAGGAAAATAATTTATTGGGTGGCGAAAGCTAGGGTACATTTTTGGCTAGGCTTATATAGGCCCTAGGGCCAATAGCCTAGTTACCTACCTATGAACCTATATATAACATTAAACAAACAAAACAAATGTTAGTATAATAAAGAAAAGCAATAATTTGTCACTCACTATTGTTGACAAAGCATTTGACATCATTCTCTGTTGTAATGTTTACTTAAAGGTTATTAAGAGACTGTACTAAAAACAAGTACGGTTAGCACTCCTATTGAAAAATTCCTAAAAAATCTTTAAAAAACTCAGTATTGTAGTGCATTTTAATATGATCTGGATCATAATTATACTACTTATGACACAGAACTGAAATCCCCGAGTAAAATGGGGAATGCATGATTGTTTTCATACTAACTACTGGATTAGAAGGAATCTAGCAAAGTCTTCAACATAAGGGTATTGTGTAGGGATCTGAATCACTTACAAATGTCTTCTACCAGCACCTGCAGGACTGCATGGATAAGGCAATCCCAAGCAAAACAAAGACTCTTTGTACCAAAGGCAAGCGTCCACTCTGGTGGACCCCAGCCATAAACAAACTCTACAACAAAAGGAGGAAGCTACTACAAGATAGAGCAAAATCCTTAAAAGGTAAGACACCCTTGATCACTATAAGTAAAAAACTAAGAGCTCTCATAAAATCATCCAAAGCAAATTTTGAGAGAAAAATAGCTAAAGACTCAAAAGACAATCATAAGGCCTTCTTTAGCTATGTTAGAAACCTGGGAGGAAACTCCCAGATATGCTCAGAACTAGTTCAAAATGATGTGAAGATTACTGATCCTACAGACATTGCCAACATACTGGCTGACAGGTTCAGTGCAAACTTCTCCCCTCCCCAAAAGGAGAGATATCTATACCAAGCGATTGCAGCCCCCAAACATCTCCAACGCCCAAGTGAGAACTGCTCTCTCCAAAGCAAAAACACAGCATCCATGGGACCTGATGGTGTCCCCGGCTGTGTGCTCCACGAACTCAACGAGGAATTAAACCCACAGCTAGGACAGCTGTTTAATCATAGTCTTACCTCTGGATACGTACCCAGGAGTGGCGCACTGCAACTGTGGTCCCACTTCACAAAGGCGGTGCCTCCACCGACCCTGGAAATTACCGCCCATTAGCTTGACAAGCCTTATCTGCAAAGCCATGGAGAGGATCATAATGGACCTCATAAATAAAGACATAGGGAATTTGCAGACTTTGGATCCATCCCAGTTTGGCTTTGTCAAAGGCAGATCATGCCTTCTAAACTTGGTTGACTTTTGAAACAGTCACCAAAGCCATTGATGAGGGAAAGGCAGTCCATACAGCCTACCTCGATCTGGCGAAAGCCTTTGATACAATACCCCACTCGGGTATCATTGAAAAACTCATCAGCTTAAATGTTAACCCATACATCACAAGATGGGTTGCAAACTGGCTGAGTGACAGAACCCACAGGGTCAGAGTTGCTGGCGCCATGTCAGACTCAAAGCCTGTCACAAGTGGTGTACCACAGGGCTCAGTCCTGGGCCCACTCTTGTTTGGCATCTACTTTTCCGAAGTACAAGCAAACACAGGAGGGTTATGGCTGACAAAGTTTGCAGATGACTGCAAACTGGGCCATAGTAGAAAACACATCTGACACAGATATCCTTCAGAAGGGTCTCACAGAAACGGATAACTGGTGCCAGAGCCACGGCCTAAAGTTAAATGACAAGAAATGCATAGTCATACCCTTCGGGAAAAACAAGGTTACCCCTAGCTACCAAATAGGTGGCAATCCACTGAGTACAGAAGAAGTTATCAGGGACCTGGGGACCCAGGTTGATAGTAGTCTGTCATTCGACACCCATGTAGCTAAAGTAGTTAGGAAGACCTTCTACATTGCCCACCTTATCATGAAGGGATTCTCATCTAGATCAAGGGAGGTCATAGTCTCCCTATACTCATCACTCATCAGACCAATGATTGAGTACAATGCCCCATTCGGAATGTATCTGACCCGACACTTGCAGCAGCTGGAGAGGCCACAAAAGTTCCTCACCAAAAGGATAAAGGGTCTCAAACATCTGTCCTATGCTGCCCGACTGAAAGAACTCCAGCTCTATTCAGTCGCTTACCGCTTGCTCAGAGGTGACCTTTGCCTAACATACAAGGCCATGTCAAACCCAGATTTGATGAATATGCTTCACCTCAAAACATCTAGATCCATCAGAGCCACAAGGGCGGGAGACTTAAACCTCGACACGGCTATTAATAGGACGTGCTGGAGGGATAGATTCATCACCCAAAGACTCCCTATGCTGTGGAATAAAATCCCGGTATATGTGAGGCAGAGCACCTCGCTGGCCTTGTTCAAGAGAAATCTTGACCAATGGATGGGAGATCGCAGATATACCCCAGGGATTACCTCAGTGTCACTGCTCAACAGAGGCACAGCAAAATAATGGGTATAGTTCCCCATACTAAAGGGGTGGCGTAAGCCACAAAACTATGGGCTAGGCTTGTAAATGCCCTCGGGCAGATAGCCTAGTATGAACCTATGAACCTATGAACCTATGAACCTATCTGCAATTACCCAGGTTAATTATTTTGAAAATTGGTTTTCAAATAAATGACTTGGCCTTAGACAGGACTAGGACACTGTGGTAGCCACACACTCTCTCTTTGTGGGGCTCCAAGTTTAGGAAGAGAGAATTTGTTTACCACTTTTGATATTTATTTAATAGTTTTTTTTTGTTCCTGCAACCACAAGGTAGCTCCTTCACAGGGGTTGACCTACCTTCTTTTGTCAGAAGTTATCATAGGTATTCTAAAGATGGCAAGTTGGCTTTTATGTTACTGTTTTGGCAATGGGACAATTTGTTGGTTGTATGTAACACCTGGGATGGTATTCAATAATCCTGAGATTTACAAATGCACAAGGACAATTGGTGAAGCGCACTGCTATACTTATATGCTTGTATGAAAATATGTTAAGAATGAATGAACTGTTCTAATTATTCAAAATATAAGTCCTGTGCCAAAATGTGAACAAGTGATATCCTTTTACAGTCATAAAATGGATTAAAACTGACGTAGTTATATGCAGTGTACATAAAGTCATGATTCATTTTGACTACTTTATGTGGCAACATGTATGAGCCTATACAGATATCATGAGACACTTTAAAGAAGTCTGCAGAGAGCAGTGTTCTCCAACAATAAATGCAAACAGCTACTAGATTTTATTTATTGAATTTAAGGATGCCTTTATGTAAACACCTGACTGGTCTTTTATAAGGCTGAAAAGGGGGAAGATAGGATAGTTGGATATGAGTGACAGAGAAGACAAGTGATGCACAAAAGAAAGAGGGTTGTACTGGAGGAGGTGGGAAGAGGAGGGGCACTATGTTTTTGTGGATGATAGATCCCATTTTCCAAAGCTTTATGTAAGAGGGAACTTAAAGGAGAAGGGGAAGAGGGTGTAGGTAATAGTCTTGGAGAAAATATAAGGAGTTCACACAACATAAAAGAAAGACGGGAAACTGTGATAGGATGGCATTGGTGGGGGATACAAGACATACAGACAGGAGCACTGTGATGGGATGGCATTGGTGGGGGATACAAGACATACAGACAAGAGCACTGTGATATATCGCGGCATTGGCGGGCGATACAAGACATACAGACAGGAACACTGTGATGTGATGGCATTGGTGGGGGATACAAGACATACAGACAGGAACACTGTGATGAGATAGCATTGAGGGGAGATACAAGACATATAGACAGGAACACTGCGATGGGATGGCATTAGCAGGGTTACAAGACATACAGACTGGAACACTGTGATGGAATGGCAGTGGGGGATGCAAGACATACAGACAGGAGCACTGTGATGGAATGGCATTGGTGTGAATACAAGACAGACAGGAACACTGATGGGATGGCATTGGTGTGAATATAAGACATACGGACAGGAACACTGTGGGATGGTATTGGTGGGGGATACAAGACATACAGACAAGAGCACTGTGATAGCATGGCATTGGCGGGCAATACAAGACATACAGACAGGAACACTGTGATGGGATGGCATTGGTGGAGGATACAAGACATACAGACAGGAGCACTGTGATAGCATGGCATTGGTGGGTGATACAAGACATACAGACAGGAACAGTGTGATGGGATGGCATTGGTGTGGATACAAACTATACATACAGGACAACTGTGATGGGATGGCATTGGTGTGGATACAAACTATACATACAGGACAACTGTGATGGGATGGCATTGGTGTGGATACAAGACATGCAGGCAGGAACACTGTGAAGGGATGGCATTGGTGGGGGATACAAGTCATACAAACAGGAATACTGTGATGGGATGGCATTGGTGGGGAATACAAGACATACAGGCAGGAACACTGTGATTGGATGGCATTAATGTGGATACAAGACATACAGACAGGAACACTGTGATGGGATAGCATTGGTGGGGATACAATACATACAGACTGGAACACTGTGACGGGATGGTATGGGGGATACAAGAGATACAGAATGGAACACTGAATTTGTGATGGCATTGGTGGGGGATGCAAGACCTATAGACAGGAACACTGTGATGGGATAGCATTGGGGGGAGATACAAGACATACAGACTGGAACACTGTGATGGGATGGCAGTGGGGGATGCAAGACATACAGACAGGAGCACTGTGATGGGATGGCATTGGTGTGGATAGAAGACACAGACAGGAACACTGATGGGATGGCATTGATGTGAATATAAGACATACAGACAGGAACACTGTGATGGGATGGCATTGGTGCGGGATACAAGACATAAAGACAGGAACACTGTGATGGGATGGCATTGGTGGGAATACAAGACATACAGACAGGAACACTGTGATGGGTGTGCATTGGTGGGGATACAAGACATAAAGCCAGATTCATAGATTTAGATTTAGATTCATAGATAAGTACTAGACTAACTGCCCTTGTGGGTCATATTAAGCCTAGCCAATTACCCCATGTGAGTATGAAACCCTGTACCTTGTGTCCTTAAGGTAAACACCTTAACCATTTTGCTAACATCCCACCCATAGGTTTATATGTTAGTACTAGGCTAATTGCCCTTGTGGGCCATTTTAAGCCTAGCCGATTATCCCACGTGAGAATCAAACCCTGCACCTTATGTTTTCCAGGTAAACACGTTAACCATTATGCCATCCTCCCATCACAGGAACACTGTGATGGGATGGCATTGGTGGGAATACAAGACATAAAAACAGGAACACTGTGATGGGATGGCATTGGTGGGAATACAAGACATAAAGACAGGGGCACTGTGATGGGATGGCATTGGTGGGAATGCAAGACATAAAGACAGGGACACTGTGATGGGTGTGCATTGGTGGGGATATAAGACATACAGACAGGAGCACTGTGATAGCAAGGAATTGGCGGGGAATACAAGACATACAGACAGGAGCACTGTGGGATGGCATTGGTGTAGATACAAGACATACAGACAGGACAGCTGTGATGGGATGGCATTGGTGTGGATACAAGACATACAGACAGGAACACTGTGAGGGGATGTCATTGGTGGGGAAACAAGACATACAAACAGGAACACTGATTGGATAGCATTTGTGGGGGATACAAGACATACAGGCAGGAACACTGTGGTGGGATGGCATTAATGTGGATACAAGGCATGCAGACAGGAACACTGTGATGGGATGGCATTGGTGGGGAATGCAAGAAATTTAGACAAAAACACTGTGATGGGATGGCATGAGGGGATACAAGAGATACTGACAGGAACACTGAATTTGTGATGGCATTGGTGGGGGATGCAAGACATACAGACAGGAACACTGTGATGGGATGGCATTGGTGGGAATACAAGACATACAGATTGGAAAACTGTGATGGGATGGCATTGGTGGGAATATAAGACATAAAGACAAAAACACTATGATGGGATTTCATTGGTGGGAGATACAAGACATAAAGACAGGAACACTGTGATGGGATGGCATTGGTGGGAAACAAGACATACAGAAGGGAATGCTGTGATAGGTGTGCATTGGTGGGGATGCAAGACATAAAGACAGGAACACTGTGATGGGATGGCATTGGTGGGAATACAAGACATAAAGACAGGAACACTGTGAGGGGATGGCACTGGTGGGAATACAAGACATACAAAGAGGAACAGTGATTGGATGGCATTTGTGGGGGATACAAGACATACAGGCAGGAACACTGTGGTGGGATGGCATTAATGTGGATACAAGACATGCAGACAGGAACACTGTGATGGGATGGCATTGGTGGGGGATGCAAGAAATATAGACAAGAACACTGTGATGGGATGGCATGGGGGGATACAAGAGATACTGACAGGAACACTGAATTTGTGATGGCATTGGTGGGGGATGCAAGACATATAGACAGTAACACTGTGATGGGATGGCATTGGGGGGGGGATACAAGACATATAGACAGGAACACTGTGATGGGATGGCATTGGTGGGAAACAAGACATAAAGACAGGAACACTGTGATGGGATGACATTGGTGTGGATACAAAATATACATACAGGAACACTGTGGCATTGGTGGGGGATACAAGACATACAAACAGGAACACTGATGGGATGGCATTGGTAGGAGATACAAGGCATACAGGCAGGAACGCTGTGATGGGATGGCATTAATGTGGATACAAGACATACAGACAGGAACACTGTTTTGGGATAGCATTGGTGGGACTACAAGACATACAGGCTGGAACACTGTGATGGGATGGTATTGGGGGGGATACAAGAGATACAGAATGGAACAATGAATTTGTGATAGCATTGGCAGGGGATGCAAGACATATAGACAGGAACACTGTGATGTGATGGCATTGGGGGGAGATACAAGACATACAGACTGGAACACTGTGATGGGATGGCAGTGGGTGATGCAAGACATACAGACAGGAGCACTGTGATGGGATGGCATTGGTGTGGATAGAAGACATACAGACAGGAACACTGATGGGGTGGCATTGGTGTGAATATAAGACATACAGACAGGAACACTGTGGGTGTGCATTGGTGAGGATACAAGACATAAAGATAGGAACACTGATGGGATGGCATTGGTGGGAATACAAGACATAAAGACAGGAACACTGTGATGGGATGGCATTGGTGGGAATACAAAACATAAAGACATGAACATTGTGATGGGTGTGCATTGGTGGGGATACAAGACATAAAGACAGGAACACTGTGATGCGATGGCATTGATGGGAATACAAGGCATAAAGACAGGAACACTGTGATGGCATGGCATTGGTGGGAATACAAGACATAAAGACAGGAACACTGTGATGGTTGTGCATTGGTGGGTATACAAGCCATAAAGGCAGGAACACTGTGATGGGATGGCATTGGTGGGAGCACAAGACATAAAGACAGGAACACTGTGATGGGATGGCACTGGTGGGAATACAAGACATACAGACAGGAAAACTGTGATGGGTGAACATTGGGTGATACAAGCCATAAAGCCAGATTCATAGATTTAGTTTTAGATTCATAGATTAGTACTAGGCTAACTGCCCTTGTGGGCCATTTTAAGCCTAGCCAATTATCCCATGCGAGAATCAAACCCTGCACCTTATATTTGCCAGGTAAACACGTTGACCGTTATGCCATCCTCCCACCACAGGAACACTGTGATGGGATGGCACTGGTGGGAATACAAGACATAAAGACAGGAACACTGTGATGGATGTGCATTGGCAGGGAAACAAGGCATAAAAACAGGAACATTGTGATTGGATGGCATTGGTGGGAATGCAAGACATAAAGACAGGAACACTGTAATGGGATGGCATTGGTGGGAATACAAGACATAAAGACAGGAACACTGTGATGGGTGTGCATTGGTGGGGATACAAGACATACAGAGAGGAGCACTGTGATAGCATGGGATTGGCAGGGGATACAAGACACACATACAGGAGCTCTGTGGGATGGCATTGGTGTGGATACAAAATATACAGACAGGAACACTGTGATGTAATGGCATTGGTGTGGATACAAAATATACAGACAGGACAACTGTGATGGGATGGCATTGGTGTGGATACAAGACATACAGACAGGAACACTGTGATGGGATGGCATTAATGTGGATACAAGACATGCAGACAGGAACACTGTAATGGGATGGTATTGGTGGGGAATGCAAGACATATAGACAAGAACACTGATGGGATGACATTGGTGGGGATACATGACGTACAGACTGGAACACTGTGATGGGATGGCATGGGGGGATACAAGAGATACTGACAGGAACACTGAATTTGTGATGGCATTGGTGGGGGATGCAAGACATATAGACAGGAACACTGTGATGGGATGGCATTGGGGGGATACAAGACATATATACAGGAACACTGTGATGGGATGGCATTGATGGGAATACAAGACATACAGATTGGAACACTGTGATGGGATGGCATTGGTGGGAATACAAGACATAAAGACAAAAACACTATGATGGGATGTTATTGGTGGGGGGATACAAGACATAAAGACAGGAACACTGTGATGGGATGGCATTGGTGGGAATACAAGACATAAAGACAGGAACACTGTGATGGGATGGCATTGGTGGGAATACAAGACATAAAGACAGGAACACTGTGATGGGTGTGCATTGGTGGGGATACAAGACATACAGACAGGAACACTGTGCTGGGGATGGCATTGGTGGGAATACAAGACATAAAGACAGGAACACTGTGATGGGTGTGCATTGGTGGGGATACAAGACATACAGACAGGAACACTGTGATGGGTGTGCATTGGTGGGGATACAAGACATAAAGACAGGAACACTGTGATGGGGATGGCATTGGTGGGAATACAAGACATACAGACAGGAACACTGTGATGGGTGTGCATTGGTGGGAGTACAAGACATACAGACAGGAACACTGTGATGGGTCTGCATTGGTGGGAATACAAGACATACAGACAGTAACACTGTGATGGGTGTGCATTGGTGGGGATACAAGACATACAGACAGGAACTATGTGATGGGATGGCATTGGTGGGGATACAAGACATACAGATGGCAGATGGATGCAGAAGGAAAGGATGATGAGGTCTGAAGTTCAGGTCACACCCCAGTCCAGAGGAGCTCAGTCATTATCTGTCTTGATAGATCTTGAGAGAGGAACTCCAATAGCGTGGGGGTCTAGGCATCTGGTGGCTCTATGGTGAGAGCCTACTGGGTCAATGAGACTTGCAACTACTGAGGAGGCCTTGAGCAGGTGGCAGGCACCTCTCTACCACCTGATCAACTTCTGCTTCAACCACGTCCTGAAGCTCTTAGTATTGGTGGCTTAACAGATGGTCACATTCCAGGGGATCCCATGTGGGTGAAGCCACCACCTTGACCATATGATGACACCCCCCAAGCAGGCAGAGGGTGGTGGTGAGCAGATCATTGTCTGGGAGGCATGTGGCTGAGCTTCCCCATGGATCTCTGAAGCTCTTGAAAAAGTAACATAAAAGGGAGAGAAAAAAGAGAGGTGGGGAGAGAGAGATGGATGCAAAAATTATTCATAAGTGCTTTAAAATCATGACAGTTTATTTAATGATATGAATAAACATTTACTTATTTAATTCTTAGACTGCTTCTAACTGCCTTCTTTATACTGGCTGCATTCTTAGTGCATGTATTGATGTTACTTGACTTAAGTACTTCCTAACTTTTGTATATGAATAACTGCTGTAGTACTTTTTGAATTATTGTCAACACCTATAAATACTTGTTGAATTCATATTTGTATAACACTTTTCATATGCTTTCTACTTACAAGCATTCTGTGTCAGTCAAGCAAGCCTCCTCAGCTTCCAGCTTTGATTAAGTTCTCTTTCCTTCTTACTTGTAGCAATATAAGAAATAGAAAGGAAAGTAAAGTTGTTTAACCCTTTCATATGCATAGGAATCATTGTTGGAGGCATTTTTTTTATTTCTGACTTCAAAGATAATAATGGAACGGATTCAGCCTCATGTGTGCCTAATATAAAGGAACACTGCACTGTGCTTTGTAGAGTGGGACTGGGCATTGAAGGACTACTCAAAAGCTGCAGCAGAGCTAAGAATTATGGTCATTCCCTGGCAGTATTTAATTTTTTTTCTGATTAATTGGTGTTTATATTCAAATTGTTACAGTCTGTACTCAAGATTCCCCAGGTGATACTTTCAGAGGTACCACAGTGCCTGGTGATGGGTGGGAATGGATTAGCTATTAATGTATTTATCTCAATGGTAAGATTAGCAGGCAGTCATTTTCAGGAAGGAAATGTACATTCCTTCTAGGTTTGCTAACTGTAAAAATAATTTCAACTCAGCAGTCTAATCTGAAGTATTCACATTATCTCTGATAATGTGGACATTCCCCATTTATTTTATAGTATGTTAATTATTCATAAATAACTAATTTACTCAGTATTGCAGTATATAATGAGGAAATTATAAAAATACAATATGAATGTCATATAATTGCTGCTCATCCCTCACTCCTTCTGTACCATGGGAGGGTTGGATGAGTGTTGCTGGCCATTTTATTAGTATAGCAAACTTTTAGAAATCACAAAAAAGCCACCACTATATGCATAGATATTATTGTTAAATGATTTGTACCCTAAATGCTCAATTTCTGCTATGGTTAAACACTAAACTTTGTGAAAGAATTCAAGCACACTTAATTCCAGTTGTTGTTGTAAGCAAATGTAGTAAATAAACAGTGTGTAAATTAAGCAAGTATACCTTTGACATACCATCAACCACTGTACTGTTTTGCATTTCCACTGAGTTTTAAATATGTGCATGCACATATCTACAGAAATATGCACAGATGAGATTCTAAGATGGCCACTGACTAGGAAACACTGACTTCTGTGTGCTCTTACTACTACCAGTTAATCTACTAAAATCATCTGCTGCTGTTGCATCAAAAATTGAAAGAAATGATTTCCTAAAAATAAGCTAACCAAAATCTACTTGTTGAGAAATGTTCCTCCTTTCTCTTGGATCTAGGATGGATACTGAAAAGCTTTTTTTTTCCAGCAGTGGTGTAGCAGTGCCTACACCCACATGTGCTTAGGCCAGAAAGCACTACAAGGGCTCTACAAAAACACAAATAAATAAATAAGCAAAAAAACAAAACTTCAATCAAGATGGAGCAAATGGATGCGCAATCCTCAAAAACTAGACTGTCACTAGTTACATCTCTAGAGAAAGAAACAACCGCCAAAAGACAAAAAAACAACTAGATCTCAGCCTGATGCTCCAAAACAGCCACAGTCACAGAAAAGCAAAACTGAGCATCCCCTCATAACAGAAGAACTGAAAGCAGCTCTTACCCCACTTCAGTCTGAAATTCAAACATTTTCCTCAAAGCTAACCTTGTTTGGTAACAATTTGGAACAAATTATTTCAAGGTTGGACCAGAATGAAGCAAGAACTATGGACAATGAAATTAAAATACAGGAACTTTAAAAAAACACTACTGCCAATGAATCCTCTATAAAGGTCATGCAGCAAAAAATAATTGATCTGGAGGCTAGAGCAAGGCATAATAATATGCTGATCAGAAGCATACCTGAGAAGTTTGAACAACCACAACTTCTCAATATTGCAGAGGAAATATTTGGTCTCTTCCTGGAAAACAAAGACCTTGCTCAAACATTTACAATTGAGAGAATACATAGAGGTCTGAGGAAAGCACAAGTCTCAGACACACCCAGGCAAATCTACATTAGACTACTAAATGCCTCACATGCCCAATCACTCTTGCAAGCTGCAAAAAACAAGAAATCCATTATATGGAGGGGATCAAAAATCACTATCGCCTTTCTGTAAGTTTCTGATAAATAAAAACATAAAATTCCAGATTAAATATCCAGCTACTCTCTCCTTTCAGCACAGAAATGTCACATACTTCATCAAAGACCTTCAAGAAGCGAAATCCACGTTTAACAAAGCATTTGGTGAAATTTCAGCAATTCCCAGATAAGCACAAAGCAAGAAAGATTACATATCCAACCATCCGAGCATCAAACTAAATAAACAAACTGACCCTAATAAAAATAAATGATCTCGCATACCTACAAACCTCCTGCTGACGCCCTACAAATGAACTGATGAAAAAGCAGACCCAAAACAAACTTCTTTACTCGGCGATCTGACTGAGGTATCTCATCAACTTTTACCTTTCTAGTTTTCTTGCTAAAAAGCACCTCTTCATCTCAATGTTCGATCAGTAGGCCAAGAAACCATTTATCCTGTTGTCACAGTGACCTATGACCTACAAGTATAACCTGATAATATTACCTACAGGAAACCCCTTGTTCTACTGTGGTACTATCTCAAAATATGTTATGTGCGCACAGCCGTCATAGCGAGGCTTTGCCCTCCTATCTAAACACTCCGTGCAGTAAAAAACTGAAAACATATGGCTTAAAGGAAAGAAAATGAGTCCCTATGATCCTCACAATGCTGCATCTGTGCATCGGCCAAGAGAGAGAAGCCAAATCTGTCCTTTTGGTAACCAGTTATCTTTTACAGCCTTTACTTTTTGTTGTTTATGTTTTACTGTCAGAGACAAGCTCTTATGCTAAGAACTCCTTATCTTGGCCCAGCTTGGGAGGGAGCAGCACTGATGAACACCCTTATTTTAAATTCCTTGACTGCTGATATCGGCTACTGTCAGCTTTTTATCACAGAAGAAAGAGGCAATAGTTTTGGAACAGAGACTTTGTTGAAAGTTGTTGAAAATCTAATTGTCATGCTAACTGCTCTTTGAGAGAATCTGTTGAATCTAAGATTATTGTAGCCTGATGGCAATGTTTGTTCATTGGAAATGTTTTTACCGCACCAGGATTCAATTAGTATGAGAATCTCTAGAGGGAAATCCAGTATGAAATTATCCTAAAGTTACCGTGTGGGCCACTGATGTTGTGATGAAATAGATTGAATGCAAGGGGAGTGGAGTAATGGCTGGAAGTCTTATGATTAGGATTAGTTTAATTAGTTCTGGATGCCTGATCTGAATTAGAATGAGTATCTCCACTGAGTAGTGCTTGTAAGCTCATTGGACAGATGCACGGGTTTTAATATATGGTTTGGAGGACTAAGGTACTTACTAGTTCTGATGGGAAAGCAGAGTGGTTCCTATACAAAAGTTAGATCAAAGAACAATAGAAGGATACTAGTGCATGGTAAAGTAAGTACAACAGTAGTGCGCTTCTGCAGCTCCGGTTAGACTGGACAGGACACATTAACACTGCTTCTGCCAAAATGACATTCGACAGGACTGTCAGGCTGGCATATTTAGTCACAAATGCACATATCCTTATGCCAACTCACAGAACTGCATTGTATTTATGACCTGACGCTAATAATAGGTAATAAGGAGTACACTGTAGAACTCTCACTGTTTAAATAAGGTTTAAATTGGAACAGAGTAGACCATGTAGCATACACACAGGGCTCTACTCTAGCTAAGTACAGACAGGCTGATTTTTCTTAAAATCAGCATAAATAATGCAGGCTAAGGCCCTATGTTATTGCCTCGATACCCAGGGTAATCTAAGGAAATATCAGTTACCCTATATCTTCCCTAGCTGTCATATGACCTCTAAACAACTGCATTGTTTTTAGCCATATCAAAAAAAAAAAAATGAATGATTTTCTCATGCAGCTATAGGCAGGTTTTGGAGGTAGCCTATATCAGCTCTGTGATGTAGGATGTGCTCCTCTTGGGTACTCCCCAATAACTTGGATGCAGTTAGCATACTAGGGGTTGTAGGATCCAGATGTAGAGGAAAGTGAGTGACCATCTAGGGTCAGCCCAATAACTGCATGTATACACAACAAGCTGAGCAGCTGATGCGAGCTGTCTGAAATCTTCAGACAGGAAGTAATGGATGGATTAGCATTCTAACTAAGACAAAGAGAGGTGAGAATGTTGTATCACCCCCAGGGGACAATAATGCAGGAGTCCACTTGGTATGATTGTTAGTACTGTTCTATAATTCTGTTTAAAAGGGGGAAAAAGAAGAAAGGAAAAAAAAAAATCTCTTCAACTATATGTACAGTGTGTTTTGCGTTAACTCTTTTGCTTGAACCAAGTACATGAATTGGCTCACATTATAAGTTAATTAACTAAATAACAGATGTCAATTTTAAGAGCAAGAAGCTCAAGTGTGGGCAGTAAGTTGGATTTTGGAATGGTGGTAATACTTTGTAAAATAGTCATATAAATAGTATCTTTTTATCTCTTTCAGATAGACGTAGATTGGGGTTAAGCACGGGGGGAGGTCTGAGAGAGGAGGCTGTCACTATACCCTATTATTACTATATACTTATCCCAACAATAAAAAAAAAAAATACTTATATACAACATCTCTACTGGCACTCTAGCTATTTATTCATACATAATCTATATACCCCTCTATACGTAAAATCACTTAACTCTAGCAATAAAGTCCAAACTCTACCAACCCACTAAATAAATCCTAATGGTATC
Source organism: Protopterus annectens (assembly GCF_019279795.1). Classification (NCBI taxonomy): domain Eukaryota; kingdom Metazoa; phylum Chordata; order Ceratodontiformes; family Protopteridae; genus Protopterus; species Protopterus annectens. The sequence continues at coordinate 400,678,023 of NC_056750.1, read as the reverse complement.
GATAGATTCATGAAATATTAAAGGGTTACAAAATAAAATAAAAAAGGAGCCTAGTACTACATCTTGTTCAAAAATCTCCTTTTGAAATTACCCTTATCCAAGAAACGCACATGACAAGGGAGCAATGGGTGAATGACACTAAAAAGAAGTGGATAAAACAAATAATAGCTGCAGGGAACTGCACGGTCTCCAAAGGGGTAGCAATAGTTGTTAAAAACTCATTTGGAGGTTCCATCATAGCCACTGGTGGAGATCCAAAAGGCAGATGGTGCTATCTGACATGTTCTATCCCATGCTTTAACAAAGAAATACTTATATTAAACGTCTATGGGTCATGCTTCCATAAAGGCAGATGGTGCTATCTGACATGTTCTATCCCACGCTTTAACAAATACTTATATTAAACGTCTATGGGTCTTGCTTCCATCGATCCTCTTTTCTATCTGAAATATATTCACTTATCGAAAAATTCCACAACCACCTAATGATCCTTGGGGGTGACTGGAACATGACCATTGGACCGGAGCTGGACAGAACTTGCAAATCCAACAAACAACCTTTGGGTATTACTAACACTCTAAGTGATATAATGGATGATTTTAAGTTATTTGATCCTTTTGAACTTTTCAGAAATGACCCCTCTATTAGTAACTACACATTCTTCTCAGCGTACCACAGATCCTGGTCCAGGACAGACTTTTTTTTAATCTCAGGACTTTTTTCATCTTATGAAATAGTATATAACAGTGACCCTAGAACCATCTCTGACCATGCCAAAATTAATCTTAACTTAAATATCTATAAAACCTAATCATGAGAACCGCATCCCTACAAATTGGTCCCTTAATCCTAACCTCTTGAACAACAAGACCCTTCACCAAGAAATCCAAGAATTCCTCCCACAGACTACAATTTCTTTTGAAAAGTCAGACATCTCCCTAGATATACAATGGGCAGCAGCTAAAGTCAACTTAAGAGGTATCCTTATCCAAAAGGCATCTCTGATTCAGAAACAGTCCAAATCGGGTACCTTGGCACTAGAACAGAACTAAGAAGACTAGAATAAGAGTTTTCTGTAGATACTGAAAAACAGATCACCCTTCAAAAACAACTACACGAATTGCACCTAAATCAATACTCTCTTATGGAATCCAGACTTATTCACAGATATGCTGAATGGGCGCAACCCCCTTCCAAAATTCTAGCAAGGATAATAAATATTAAGCCCCCACCTACCACAATAAAGCAAATTAACCATAGGAGTAAATCCTACTTCACAGATAAAGAAATCATACATATATTTCAAGAAGTGTATAAAGAAATCTACAGACCCCAATTACTCGATTTAGAAAGCCTAGATGACCCTTTCCTACACAAATTGCAATTTTCAGTAATAAGTGACACCCACAACAAACTGCTAAAGGTGCCTATAACTGTGAAAGAAATAATTTTAGCCATCAATAAACTGAAACCAGGCAAAGCCCCAGGCCCAGACGGCTATGTGTCAGAATTCTACAAGGCCTTTAAGCAAGTCCTAGCCCCCCATTCATACTTAAGGTCTATAATCATATAATTCAATTTGGCATTTGCGACTTATATATTAATAACTCCAAGACTATTCTTATACAAAAGGCAAACGACACTAACCTCACTACAAATGACTATTGCCCAATTGCTTTAATTAACCTTGACATAAAGATTCTATCATCTATCCTGGCTTATAGATTAAAAAATATATTACCGCATATCATATCCCATGACCAATTAGGTTTCATGAACAATAGACATGTATGGGACAACACTCTATCCATTGAAGCCATAACCAATATGACAAAGTATGACAAATCTCCCAAATATGCAATTTTGGTTGATGCCCAAAAAGCCTTTGACAGGGTAAACTTAAATTTTCACTTCAAAATTATGAAACGCTTCTCTATCCCTGATGAATACATCAAAATGGTTGCAACCCTCTATAACAAGGCATCTACTACTCTAAACATAAACAAGAAGAACTCAAGTCCAATTAAAATAATAAACGGTACAAAGCAGGGTTGTCCGCTTTCACCTTATTTATTTAATCTATATCTTGAAGTCCTCTTGTTAAAATTAAGCCAAAAAACATTCCATCATCCAGTCTTTATCTATAAAATACCAGTGAAATATACCACCTTCGCAGACAATCTAAATATTTACTTGGAATACCTTCAACTGATCTAGAAAAAATTCTAACCTCTATTGGCAAATTCTCATTAATCTCAAACTATGCCATGAATCCCAACAAATCATTAATCTCTCCTTTAAACACTCTTAGCCATAAAGAATTTTTCATTCCAGAAACAAAGATCAAAGTTAATTATACACTTAAATATTTGGATATTAACTTCTCCCATCCCCAACATGAACTAATTAATAACAATTTATACAAAACATGGTCAAAAGTAATGGAAGATCTCACAAGGTGGAAGAATCTAAACCTTTTCCTCCTCTCAAAAGTAGCTATTGGAAAATAATTTTGGGTAGGATATTAATTTTTATATCTCTTTGCCCTTAATCAAAGCATTCCAAATACTTTCTTCTCAAAATTGAATACTATATTGGGAAATTTGTGTGGTACCCTAAAAATGTCAGAATTAACTATACTAAATTAACACTTCCCAAAGAAAAGGGGGGCCTGGCCCTTCCAGATTTTCTAACATACTACCATATAATAAATGCCAGTCGTAATTTACACATAACCAACTTCCATCCTACAGATAAAGTCTGGAACCCCATATGGACAAAAATCTACAACGCACACATAAGCGCATCCAATATTAATCCTAGAGCAACCATCTTTCTTAATCCTAAAACTCTCAAAGAATATAAAATTCACCCAATATTAATAAAAAATATCATTGGGTTCCAAAAGCTGATAACATCTCTCGATTTGAAAAACTCATTAGTGATGGCTCAACCAATTCATCTAAACCCCAACTTCAAATTGAGTAACACCATGTTAAATCTTGATAGTTTTCCAATCATCAAGAACTGTACAGTATGGGACTTCTACAAAATTAAAGACTTACCCTTTGAAGCCATCATAGCCTCATTAGCAGTCAGTAAAATATAATACATAATTATTAAACAAATACTATACCTAATATCTCTGGTTACGGATAAGATTAAAGTTACCCCATCAGAATTTCAGCTATATCAGAAACTAATAACCCAACTTCTGTTAAGGACTAAAATGCTTTCTAATGTATACAAATTAATAACAAAAATTAAACATCAAGATAATATTCTGTTCTCTAAGTACTGGGATAGCCAAAACAAAGAAATAACACTTGACCAAAAACTTGAGGCAATTGACAACAATAAAATTAACCCCTTTTAAGAAACTGATATATACTCAGTTCATGATAAATAATAAAGCCTACATTATGCCTTTATTCCCAAGTAAAATCAACCCAAATGCCTCGCCTTTGTGCCCAACCTGTCCTAATTTGGTAGCACATACACTTCACATATTTTGGTCCTGTAAAAATGTCTATAAACTATGGTGCTCCCTAAGAGCACAACTTGAAAAAATGTGATGCACGAAGTCAACCCTATCCTGGGAAATGGCGATTTTGAATATTTTTCCCAGTCCCTATAAATATGAGCTGAAACATATTACTGTGATGCTATGTGTGCTACTTAAAACTTATATTACACTAAACTGGTTAGATAGGTTCAAAACATCCTGGAAGGAGTTCAAGTCTATGTCTATCAAATATGTATTAGCAAGTAAGCTATAGTAACATGCAAAAAGAAAATAAACTACTTCCAAAAATACTGGAATAACCTTATAGAAGTTCTTAAATAATAGCGTTCCTCGCTTTTACTCCTCTATTTCTCCTTACCCATCTGGCCATGCCCCTATTTCCCTATTATTTAATATCTCCACTTCAGATGGAGGATTAACTCTAGCCTAAATACTTTTTGATTTTAAGTCCCCGACTCCACTCTAACCCCTGAAAAATCAAAATAGAAACCCTGTTACCATGCTCCTATACCCTAGTATCAGTAGAAATAACTAATATCTTCATGCTAATACCTCCTTACTTAGTGACAGCCAAATGTACATATTGCAGATAGTTAAAGCAAATAGCTATTGTGTTTACGATATTATACTCTTACATATGATTATTCAATATTTTAAATTATCAAGACCCCCTTTCACTATTAAATTCTAAAACACTTGCACATGGGAGGTCAATTGTTTTCCTTGTAATTTTGTGCTGAACCTATATGTTATCAACCAAGTATTTACTAACTGTATCCACCTTATTTATGTCGATCCTATATGCTTTTGTTGTATGACCTGTATTTGTATATTAATAAAATGCAATAAAAATTAGATTGCAAAAAAAGAAATATGCACAGATGCACTTTTATGCATCTGTTATATCATTACTCAAGTTTATTTGACAGAAATGAGTTTAGGTTTGTAGAGACTGGGGAAGCATACAGGAATGTTGGAAGTAGGTAAGCTGTAGCTATGTTTTTCTAGCAAGATCAGTGAGGAATTGTTTTAACTTGCTTAGGTAGTCTATTTTTTGTTGCTTTTTTTTCATGAAGTATATGATGACTGAATTTCATTCCTAACAGTTTTGTATGTGAAACTATTTCCTTTTTTTTATTGTTGTCTGAAGTTATCAGTAAATATTTTTTTCACATAGTTCTTTGGGAGTATATAAAATGAGGTTAGGATTTTTTTCGATTTTTGTCCAGCCTAGATTCTATGGAGGAGAATGACTGCTATGTGCTTTCTTGTAGTACTGGTATGAGTTTGCTTACCCAAATGAGAGTTAAGTTGTGTATATTGTAGTATCATAAGCATGCTTTGTGGCAGTGAGCATGACATTTATGGCTAGGTTAAATTGAAGGGGGCAATTATGTAATCTTGGAGACGAACTACTGACATGGGTAAGAATAAGGGGAAATTAGTATGCAGTTTCAATGCCTGTTCCCCATCTGCTAGGTAACTGTGGAACCACCAGAGTGAAGATACAGCAAGACCAAAAGAAGACAGTTTATGTAGGTTTTGATGGTAGACTGTTTCAACAGCTTTAGACAGGTCACAAAAGAGTGTAGAGACTAGGTTGCCTGCATTTCTGTTGTGATTAAATTATACCAGTGAAGCTCAGAAGGGCAGTGGTGTACTGTGGTTAGGCCTGAAGCCATGCTGTGTTGGAGAGAGAAAGCTGTTTGCTGTAATATAACAGAGGTTTGTATACAAGTTTAAATAGGAAGCTGGTAGATTGAGAATTCCAACAAATGAAATGGAAATTTGAAATAGAAATAATCACTTAAACATAGACACATGTCAAAGGAAAAAACTTCAAAGACCAATACACGTAAGGTTCAGTTAAGGCACTTTAATTTACTTGCAGCAAGGAGATAAAAACATGCAAATACAAGGATTTGTCTAACTACTAACAGGAAGTATGTTCATTCTTATACTATTTTACAAGACATGGCCTTCTAAGCTGACGTAATCAAGCACAACTTTTAGCATTGTTCTACAGCAGATGTTACTTCAGATTTTCTGCTGACATGACTAGATTTGTGAGAAACTTTTCAGAAAAACAACCTGGCCTTGGTGACCATTAATCCGTTTACAAGCGTCTATTGTACCGTGTTACTTTTCAAGGTACTTTTCTAATACAGATCCAAGCAAATGCTGATTGCAGTTCATATTTTCAAGCAGGCTTTGTGCTAATTATCTGTAACTTCTACTGCTGTGCATTTTCTCATGGCACAGTGGAACTTCTTGTCTAAGTTTCATACAAGTAGTATTGTTCTATTCATTATTTTCCTAACGCAAGCAGAAATCACCTGCTTCTCAGTAAATTTCCAAGGCACAAGCAAGATTTTAGCTAACAGTACAAGGTCAGAAAGCAACTGCAGTTTGTACAGATTTATGCAGTATGAAATAGAATAAATGTGTTAACCCTAAGCTCTAAATGCACTAAGCATATTGTTAATACACACATTAATACATATTTTTCTAACATTTCCCCCCTATTAATACTTTTATTCTACTTTCAAAATAACCATAAACAGTTTGTTTTCTTCTTCTAACCTCTTCCACTCAGGATTTGCAGTTAAGAGAGTGATTCAGTTTAAACTTATGAAAGCATTTTTAGTCTTTTAACAGTTCTTCAAACTCAGTACTTTGATATAAAGTTTCAGAAACTGACATGTCTATAAGGTCTTTAATCAGTCTTTTCATGCAGGGGATACCACAACAAACACATACTCCCAGTAGGAGCATACCTACACAAATGGCAATCAGGATGTTCATTATTATGGTACCCCACCCCCAAACCATTTCTTGAAAAAGTCCATCAGTGGGTTTGGGCCTGGTTTGGTCATGGCCGACACTTGCTGAATTACCTCAAGATGATTGTCTATCTTGTGTTTATGGTCAGGAATATAAGAACAGCATTCTTCTTGGATTAAAGCGCACGTACCACCTCTCACCACCAGGGTGAAGTCGAGAGCCATGCGGTTTTGGATCACTACAGTTCTTATAGCATTCAGTTCATCAGTCACCAATTTGAGGGCAGAAAAAGTTGCATTGCTCATTACTTCGAAAAGTTTTGACAGTTTTCTCAGCTCCCAGATCGATTTCACTGCTCCATATGCTGGTAATATGCCTGCCCATGATATAACGCTATCACTCAAGTCCATGTGTGTCAGTCCTTTGCCTAGAGAGTGATGGTCTTTCCAACATGCATCGATTTGTCCCACTGGATTTACAGGTTTCTTGACAACTTCTCGGACATTTCGAATTTTCCCATGAGGCAAAACTGCAGTGTGTCGTATGGCCGGAACCAGGTAACCCAAAAAACAACTGCTGGACCAATTCTCAGGTAACCATTTGTATGCCTTTCTGCCACACACAAAATAACAATCCTCTACTTTAGTAGTAATTTTGCTATGAATATACACTCGCCCTGCATGAAACATTTTTCTATCAATTATAGATAGCTGTTTATAAAGAACAGAATTATGTTTTACTTCAAGTGTTTTGTGCATCAATTAAAGAAATGAATCATAGTTTGCATTACAATAAAGATCTACTTTGTTACCCTTAGTGTAAAATCTATAAGGAACAGTCACATTGCAATTGCTCCAACCCACCTGAACAGTATCATTTTTATAAAAAAAACAGTTCCCTTTTGTGGAACAGACAAGTGCAATGCTATTTTATCTTGTGCTGTAATGGTTGAGGTATCATAAATCAAGTTCTCCCAGGTCTCATTGACCCCTAGGGAGACTGTAGTCATTAATAACCCCCCCTTATGCTGTCGGCAAAGCTGTGCAAATCCAGCAGTTCGAAACATTGAAAGTCTCAGCATACACATATTTAATTGCCTGGTAAGTGTTAAAGTTTGGATACCAGTTTATGAGTAACGCTTCACATTTATTCAGTTCAGTCTGTGTGGCTGGGAAAAGAAAAGCCCACAACAAAAAGATTATTGTCACTAATACAGTTAACAGGATGATTATGCAGTACTTCTGAGGAAAGGGTTGTTCTGCATTCCTGTTTCTTCTGGACTCTATCATTTTTGCTCTTAGCATGTAAGAAGATTTTTGTCCAGTTTAAAGTTTTTAACTAATTTACAGTGCATCAAGTGGATCCAGGAGGCACGCTCCGCAATTTTGACTGCAGTGGGTGTTGACAAAAGCACTTTATATGGACCTTCCCACTTCAGAGACGCCCAATTTTTCCTCTTAACTATCTTCAGCCAGATCCACGCTCCAGGGGGCACTGCCACTTCTGATGGTCTGGTTCATTCTTTATCTGAAACAGAATTTAACTGCAACAAATGTTTAGAATTTAACAAATTACGCATATACTCTGCTAATGTACTGTCAGCTTCCTGGTCTGCGGGCATGAGAGATTTCCACTGAGGTATATAGTAAGCCCTTCCAAAGAGCTTTTCAAAAGGAGTCAATCCTTTTGCATTCGGAACAGTTCTCATTCTCAACAGTGCCAGGGGCAGATAGTACACCCAGTTTCTCTGCGTTTCTGTCATTAATTTTCTTAGCTTACACTTTAAAATTCCATTATGCCTCTCTACTAGCCCTGCTGATTGTGGGTGATACGTACAATGATTCTTTAGAGAAATACAAAAATGTTTACTTAACTGCTGTATGGTCCGATTCACGAAGTGTGTGCAATGTCACTGTAGATCCTTTCCAGAATGCCGAATCTAGGGATGATTTCTTTAACAAGAACTTTGGCCACTGTCGTAGCATCTGGATTTTTAGTCGGAAAGGCTTCCACCCATCTGGAAAACATATCTACAATGACAAGACAATACTTCTTATTTTCACATTTATTCAACTCTATGAAATCCATACAAATAGTATGAAATGGATATGGTGTTGTAGGGAAACTCCCTTGCTTGGGCTTCAATGTCCCTTGTGCATGATGGTTATTACAGATGTGGCATAACGAACAAAATTTTTTAGAGTAGTTTGTAAATCCGTACGTCGTGAACACTTGGTTCACCAGCTGTACCATCTCCCCTGTTGAAACATGGCACTGCCCATGGCTCAACAAAGCTGCATATCTAAACAAATTAGATGGCAATATCGGTTTTCCTTCTTTAGAGATGTACAGCCCCTTTTCGAGAATTGCTCCTCGTTTTACCCATCTTTGTTTTTCAGTTTGTGTAGTAAGTGTTTGCATTGTCTTCAACATTTTTAAGTCTAAAATCTCAGAGGGTTGTAGTTCCTCATTCAAAAGAAATACTTCTGAAGCTGCCTGCTTTGCAGCTGTATCAGCTCTTGTATTACCTTTTGAAATCCTGTCCCGTTGCTTGGTATGAGCTGTGCATTTACAAATAGCTACTTTCTGAGGTAACTGAATAGATTCTAAAAGATCTAAAATAAACTGTGCATGAGTGATTGGTTTGCCAGTAGATGTTATCATTCCTCGATTTTTCCACTGTTGGGCAAAAACATGTACAGTAGAAAAAGCATACTGGCTGTCAGTAAAAATGTTTACACATTTACCCTTTGCTAAGGTACATGCCCGTGTCAAGGCAATCAATTCTGCTGCTTGTGCAAATAAACTATGTGGTAAAGATTTTGCTTCTATAATGCCTGTGTCAGAAACTACTGCATATCCTACTAGGTTCTGTCCTGCAGGACCCCTTTTGCATGAGCTGTCCACATAGTATGTCATCTCGGCATCATCCAAGGGAACATCCGTAAGATCTTTTCTAGGCAGTGTCTTTTGCTCAATCACCTGCAGGCAGCTGTGTGGTGTGCCATCTGCAGGGGTTGGGAGCAAGGTAGAAGGGTTTAAAGTTGTACATCGTTCAATTGTCATATGAGGTTGGCTCAACAATATAGTCATACAGGAAAGATGCCTAGCAGGGGAAAGATATGCTACCTTCTCTTGCAGTAAAATAATTGCGACTGCATGAGGCACTCTCAATGTGAGAGGGTGGAACAACACTACTGAGGCCGAAGCCTGTACTGCCATTGCAGCTGCAACTACTGCTTGTACACAGTGAGGTAAAGACCGTGCCATTGGGTCCACTTGTGATGAATAATAAGCAATAGGGCGTTGCTGATGTCATATAACCTTGCTTACAATCTACAGTTTGGAAAAAACGTTTATGATAGTTTGGTAATCCCAAAACTAATGAGGACGCTATTAACTGTTTCAGTTTGCAGAAAGCAGATTCTGCTTCTGGTGTCCGTTGTATTAAATCCTGTGCTGCCATAGGCTTTTTATAAATCAGGTTAGTCAACGGTGCAGATTCCAAGGCATAGTTTGGAATCCAACTTCGACAAAAATTAGTCGTACCCAGGAAGGACATCATTTCCTTCTTGGTAGTGGGTTTTGGTGCTTGCAAAATCGCTATTTTTCTGTCCTCATCTAATGTCCTACCTTCCTTAGATATTACATATCCTAGGTATTTAACTTGTTTTTTCCAAAGCTGCATTTTATTTTTGTTTACTTTATGTCCTTCAGTGGATAAAAATTGTAATAGCGCTATGGTATCTTCTTTACAGTCTTGCTGGGTGGGGGATGCCAGCAGGATATCGTCAACATAAATCAAAATCTGACTACCTCTTGGTGGGGTAAATCCCGCCAAGTTGCTTGCCATTTCTTGTGAGAATATTGTTGGACTTTCACAATACCCCTGTGGTAGTTGCGTATATGTATACCTTTTCCCCTGAAATGTGAATGCAAACCAATGCTGGCTGTCAGGGTGTATCAGTATCGAAAAGAATGCATTGCTGATATCTACCACAGAAAAATATTTCTGTTGAGGTTTTAAATCAATCAACAGGGTGTGTGGGTCTGGCACCATAGGTTCCCTTGGTATTACTGCGTCATTAACAGCTTGTAAATCTTGGACCATACACCACTCTCCATTCGCTTTCTTAACAGGAAATAAGGGTGTGTTACATGATGAATCAGGAGATTCCACCAGCACCCCTTCCTTAAGTAAAGCTGCTATAATAGGTTTGATTCCTACCTCTGCATCTTTTCTTAAGGGATACTGTCTCTTTTGTGGTATAAATGCTGACTTTGGCGTAATAGTAACTGGTCCTGCTGTAAGAATAAGTCCTACATCTGATTTTCCTGTTGACCAGAGATTTTCTGGTATATTCTGTAAGGCATTCTCTTCCTCCTTCAATAGGAGTGCTAATCAGCTGTCCTTGCTAGACTGCAAGTGTACAGCTGGGTGGGTCTGAGTTATCCAATTCAGCTTCTGCACTTGTATTCCCTGTTCTGACAGTTCTAACTCTGTCTGTTTTTCCCATCTCGTGACTTTTTCTCCTAAGTCTACCCATTTTACATTCTTGCTCTTAGTTAAGCTAACATGTGGTAATCGATTAGATTTATAGAGTGCAAAGAACTCCTGGGGCAATGAACAGCTGGCTACACTGTTCCCTTCTGTGTCCCAGTACAGATTACATAATACCAATCTGTTTGCACAATTTCTAAACAATTCTTGCTCATATTCCTTATCAGGTCCTGGTGTATTACAATAATACAGAGTACAGTGCAACAAATGTTTATCAATGTCAAGGGAGGGGAACTTGCTGATGGCTATGTTCATCAACTCCTCAGTCACTGCCCCTGGACCACTCGTAACCAAGTCTTGGCGGTACCAATAAAACATTTCACCCTCCGATTGCACTGCAAAGATATCAATTTGTCACTAGGCTTCCATACCCTGCCTAGTCAGAACTACTGCTATACCAAATAACTGCATAAGGTCTCTATCCAAGAGGTTTACTGGGCATTTTGCAGATACAACAATTTTACTTTTCTGGGTCAATCCTGAAACCGGATCAGTTATCACAATATTATGGGAGAGGGGCTGCCGATACAGCTGTCCATTAGCTGCTTTCACTAATATGTAATCAGGTGACTCTGAATTCTCTGGCAGTTTGGAGGGATGTATCAGGGTCCGTGATGCCCCTGAGTCGCACAAGAATCTGACTTCCCTCCCTTCTACCAGGAGTGTAACTTCTGGTTTCGTGTCTGCTAAATAGAGCTCTAAGCTCAATAAAGCCAAATCCAATATTTCATTTTCTTACTATCCGTGACTTCTTGCAGTTCCTCTATTTCTTCTGTCACATTCTCTACTCCCTCTATCACATACTCATCTGTCCTTTCTCTGCTATCCCCTTCTAGTGATTCCTGACTATCATATAGTCAGTCCTCACCCTCCTTATCCTCCGTGGTTGCCTTCTTGTTTTTCCTGCAATCCCTTGCCAAGTGTCCTTTCTTACCACATTTAAAACATTCACCCCTTTTCTTTCGCCCTTCAAAGTCCTCTGATCGTTGATCAGATTGTTTGTTTCCCTGGGTATTTCTCTTGCCCTTTTTCCCAGACTGTACTACATAAACTTCTGCTCCATCTTCTACAGAAATTACTTGGGTTTTCTTTTTCTTTTTGCTATTAAAATGCCTTTCGGCATGCCTAGCATATTCAAGCAATGACTGTAACCTGCTTGTACGATGATCTACCATGTGTTTTGTAATAAAACTGCTTATAGGTGCAATACTGCCTTTCAAAAATGCATTCTTTAACTGCTGCTCGTATGGGGAATCGTGTGTCTGATCTTCAGGAACCTGCATTCCACAATGGTTATTAAAACATTCTAATAGTCTGGCATAATATCGGTCAACAGTTTCATCTTCCTGTTGGATGCATTGATTAATGCAAGTCCAGTCTGCCCTAGGCTTCCATTTCTCAGAGATTCAGTCTGTAAGACCTTTCACTCTGTTGTCTAACTCTGTGCTGCTATGTGGGAGAGGCCTGAGCGCAATATCACGGGGATTCCAGTCGCCACTAATCATGTGCCAATCTGGTCACACAATTTGTCTGACTACTTTTTCTACCTCTTCTCTGTTTAAATTATAACTCAGCCTCATTCCTTGCAAATCTTCTAAGAACTTTCTAAAATTAACTTTTGGATGGGGAATTCCCTCAGTGGCTTTCCGGATATCTTCTGGAGTCCAGGGACTCTACACTAGAATAGTTGGGTCCTGACCTTCTTACCCTGCCTGAGGATTAGGCACTTCTATAAGTGGGCATATTTCTTCTTCACTTATAAATCATGAATTTCTACCCATTTGATATAACTCAATGTCCCCTTTTGAGTTTCCTGCCCGTGTTCGAGACCTGGTCTCAACGGGATCTCTAACAAACGGTTTCACTTTTGTAGTGTCTCTACTCACAGTGACAGCAGGATATCGCAGGGGTGGACTAATTTGTTCACTTGCCTCATATTCTGGTAAGGGAGGTGGAGGGGCTGATGCTATTACTAAGTTATTGTCTTCCTTATCTAAAAACATTGCTTTTGAATTATTACTCTTTTGTTCCCTTCGGTTTACTTCCTCAATCCACCTGTGTGCCTGAGGAATTCCTAATTGACGTTGCTTTTTTACCTGACCTCTAGAATCGGTTTTAAGCTGTTTGACAAGTTTGACAAGTGAGGATTTCTCTAGTTTACCATCAAATTCATACTTATTAACCTATTTTGAGTAGTATTTAATATTATCAGCACGCTGTGACTGCATGTATTTCGCATCTTCAGTTAACGGCGGATTTTGGGACCTTTTTGTACAATTATTACCCATTTTGTTCTACCCTTTTAATCGTTATGTAACTCCTTATTTTTAACGTGATACCACGGATATTTTTATAGTCTCTTCAGAATGACTGCCTACCTGCTCTGTTTCCCTGATCTATGACAAGACAGTAATCTTTCTGTCCCTGACTTAAAAATAAAGTCTTAACAGAACAAATACAAATCTAGTCCCTGATCTAAAACAGAAAAAGAAGGTAGATTCACCTTACCTGAGCCTTCGTGATTGATCACCTGGTTCGAGTAAACCCATCCTTCAGTCGCAGATCAGAAAGTGGCTGGCCTCTTTTGTACCACAATTCAGTCAGAGGACTTTTCAAGTAAGAAGAACCGATGTGTTTTTTTCCCCGTACGGTTTCAAGTCACCTGGCCTGTCTGATCCGAGGCAAAGTGAAGGTTTCCGGTCCGAAGGACCAATCTGTCAAAGGAAAAAACTTCAAAGACCAATACACGTAAGGTTCAGTTAAGGCACTTTAATTTAATTGCATCAAGGAGACAAAAACATGCAAATACAAGGATTTGTCTAACTACTAACAGGAAGTATGTTCATTCTTATACTATTTTACAAGACATGGTCTTCTAAGCTGACGTAATCAAGCACAACTTTTAGCATTGTTCTACAGCAGATGTTACTTCAGATTTTCTGACTAGATTTGTGAGAAACTTTTCAGAAAAACAACCTGGCCTTGGTGACCATTAATCCGTTTACAAGCGTCTATTGTACAGTGTTACTTTTCAAGGTACTTTTCTAATACAGATCCAAGCAAATGCTGATTGCAGTTCATATTTTCAAGCAGGCTTTGTACTAATTATCTGTAACTTCTACAGCTGTGTATTTTCTCATGGCACAGCGGAACTTCTTGTCTAAGTTTCATACAAGTAGTATTGTTCTATTCATTATTTTCCTAACACAAGCAGAAATCACCTGCTTCTCAGTAAATTTCCAAGGCACAAGCAAGATTTTAGCTAACAGTACAAGGTCAGAAAGCAACTGCAGTTTGTACAGATTTATGCAGTATGAAATAGAATAAATGTGTTAACCCTAAGCTCTAAATGCACTAAGCATATTGCTAATACACACATTAATACATATTTTTCTAACACACACGACCAAGATAAAATAATTGATATAATTGGGTACCCCTTGATTAGTAGTAACAGGAATGGCATTTGTTGGGGAGTGGCTAGTTATGCAAAGTAACCTCAGGAACTGCAGCTGTTGCTTTTATGATATACATATATCCACTAGCATTATTGACAATCAAGGCTGGTGTGAGGGACATAATTATAAGTATCAATAAGATCCCCATCATAAAATCACCATACCTTTAATTGTCTTGAAGACTGCCTATTGCTTTTAGGTGATGGTGATCTAATTGTTAGCAGTGGTCTGAATTTTCCAGGTATAGATCCTCAGAGGATAGGACATGAACACTTTTTCCATGTATAATGTCTACTTTGAGTTTAAATTATTTTGTAATGTAGCCACACAGGAATGAAATGGAGAGAGTTTTTTTATGCATCTGGTATGGCTTATTTATTGTGTCCATTGTAGATCAGTGTGTGTATGAACCTTTAAGAAGTTATCCAAGGGCTTGCACGTGTATAAATACTGAGCACTTGTGCTGCCATTTAGTAGTAAGCTGTTGAGATGTAAGCATTTATGTATGCAACGTCTGTCTCTTAATCAGTTTGTTTATATTTTATAAATCTGCTATCCACCCTGATGTGTTTCTATATATTAAAGCAACTAAATGAAACACCCCGCCTGCTTGTTATCTATGTTAGAGAGGGACAAGTGACATGGTGTCAGAAGTGGCGTGTCTAAAAATATATGATGTTAGAAGAAGCATGGCCAAGACGACTTATTGCCAGAAAGAGTTCCAGTCTCTCCAACTTAAGTCCAAGAGGCACTCGGTTAGTATTAGAGGAATATAGAGGAGTGGATCATCCCTACTGCATGTATAATTCACAAAAGAGGTCAGAAATGAATTTCAGATGCTAAAACTTGCTCAAACTATTTTTATTTGAGAAATATGAAATGAGGCATACAGAACACTCTAAACGATATTCAAATAAACCAATATGTACAATATTGATAAAAAAAAATTGAATTACTACAGAAAATGTTTGAAGTAAAGTCCAAATTGCATAAAATGAATAAAATATGAGGAAACAACCACATTTTCACTAAGCATGCATTTTTGTATTAATTAAAGCTATCCAAGTTATCAGAAGTGTATAAAGTGTTCACATGCTTGTGCAGTATTACACTACAATTATTTTGCAAAATACAGCCATTACAGAAAACATTTCACAGTGTAAAGTATTTTGAAGAGTTTATTATGCATTTGAATATTGTTACAAGCTCACGGAAGAGTTTGTTCATATATAATTACAAGAACCTTATTTTCAGTGTGTGTTTGTGCATACTTTGTGGGCATGGCAGACAGATTTCGAAAACTCAGTGCAGTTGTGTTTGACAATAATATTGCAGAGAACTGGAGAGCATTTGATAAAGAGTATAACATTTATATACAGGCTGCATTTTCTGATAAAGATGGTCATACAAAGGCATTTATTCTTCTCAATTTGGTTGGGTCAGAAGCCATTGAAGGGGAATGTAAATTTGTGTATGCACCTGCTATCTACACAGGAGAAGGGGAAAACCATCATATTGTTGTACTGGCTGGGTCAAGGGAGGACCCTGAGTGCTTAAAATATAAATTTAGAGAAATGTGTAACCCCCCAGACAAATGTTACAGTGAAAAGGCACGTATTTTACAGAAGAGGTCAAAAGCCTGGTGAAACTTTTCCAGCATATATAACTGACTTGAGAAATAAGGATAAAATGTGGAGATATGGTGACTTAAAGGATGAGTTGATAAAAGACAGACTTGTGTGTGGTATTAAAGATGATGCTGTGAGAAAGATTTTGCTTTGTGACAATGATTTAATTTTGAAGAAGCCCATTTAGATTTGTTAGATATGAGCTCACAGAAAAGCACACAAATACACTTACAAATGAGAATAGCTCTAGAAGGCACAGTGACAAAGCTCATGTTGATAGTATGCAGCACATGGTTAAAAGAAACCAGCCCAAGCACATGGTAGCAAGTGTAGCCCCTGCAACACCCACTGGTAAACCCTAGAGCTTTCCTGCAAGTTCTAGAGTCTGTACAGTCTCAGTGAAGCAGAAGACTGAGTCAGCAAACTAAAAGCATGGGCCCCAAACAAGTTTCACTAACAACTGTTGTAATCGTGGTGGTAATCATGTATCTAAAAGGGAAAATGTTTAGCTTTTGGTCAGCAATGCCACAAATGCAGTAAATGGAATTATTTGAAAAGGTTTTGTAAATCAAAAACCCATATTCTTTTATTAAAAGGGAACATTTCAAGAAACGAGTTCATCAATTAGAGAGCTGCAAACCTACTCTTTATGTTGATGGTGTCATTGCTACATAAAACAGTCAATGCATTAGATTTATGGGCAAAGAATTAAATATTATATACTGTTCAGATAAATGGAAAACCCATAGAGCTCAAAGTTGGCACAGGTTCCAAGTACAATGTTATGTCAGCAGAAATATTTGCTAGTGTGTGTCATGGTGAAAGGCTTGATTTGGCAAGGTGTTTAAAACTTGGTGCTTATGGTGGAGAAGAAATTCAGACTGAAGGCTAGTGCTTTCATGTTATTCAGCTGGGAGATGTTATGACTTGTTATTTTTTATGGTCAAGAGGCAGATCCAGTCATTATTAGGGTTCAGAAGCCATTTGAAAATGGGACTGCTTTCATTTAATAAGGAAGCCCATCAAGTCAGCTTGAAAGACCACTACTCTAATTTCACCCAGTATTATATTTTTTCTACCTATGCTGATCTCTTCGAAGATAAACTAGGGAACCTTCCAGTTGTGTACTCCATGAAGTTATACTCAAATGTCAGTCCTGTTATAAGGCTAGCTTGAAAAGTTCCAATAGCCATGTAGGACAGAGTCAAAGCCAATTTACATAAAATGGTGCGTCAAGGTGTGATTTGTCCAGTTGATGTACCAACTGAATGGGTATCTTCCATGGTGGTAGCTCATAAGAAAAAGCTCAAATGACATCAGGATATGTATTGACCCAAGAGATTTGAACAAAGCACTAAAAGCCCTCATGACCCAATGCGTACAGTCAAAGAAGTTGCAACACTGATATCAAATGCCACTGTTGTTTCTGTCTTAGATGCAAAGAGTTAATTTTGGCAAATTCATCTTGACAAGAAATCCTCATTGCTAACTACATTCAGTTCTCTGTTTGGAAGGCACAGATTTTTGAGTGCCATTTAGAGTAAATTCTGCAAGTGAAGTCTTTCAACATGCAATGGAGTCACTTTTTTCTGGGTATCCTTGTGTTATTATAATAGATATACTAGCAGGAGGTAATGGTGAAGCTGAGCATAACAGAAACCTCAGAAAAGTTCTGGAAAGAGCATGTCAAGTGAATCTTAAGCTCAATCCACAGAAATGCAAACTCAGGCTACAAGAGGTTACTTATGTTGGTCATTTATTTACTACTTCAGGCCTAGGACCAGACCTTTCAAAGCAAAGAGCCATTCTTGAGATGCAAGCTCCAGACAGTTTTCAAGCCCTGCACTGTTTCCTTAGCATGGTTAACTATCTAGGCAAATTCATTCCAGACTTGAGCCAACTTACATCACTACTCGGACAGCTGACAAGTAAAGATATATCCTGGTCTTGGTTAGAACACCACCAAAGAGCATTTAATGTCCTGAAACAGAAAACTGCCAGTCCACCAGCTCTCAATTACTATGATGTTCACAAGCCAATTACTATTTCATGTGATGCTTCGAAATTTGGTCTTGGTGCAGTCATTCTACAAGAGGGTCAACCTGCTGCCTCTGCTTAGAAAACTCTTACCCAAACTGAGATGTGGTATGCTCAGATCGAGAAAGAGCTTTGGCAATTGTGTTTGCATGTTCCAAGTTCCATGATTATGTTTATGGCAGACCTATCCATATTGAAACAAACCAGCAACCTCTAGTCACTATCTTAAGAAAGACTATGTATTCAGCTCTTGCCAGATTGCAATGCGTGATGCTGAGATTGCAGGTATAATTTTATTCTTGTCTGCAAGATAGGTACACTTCTTTATCTTGCTGATACATTATCCAGATCGCCCTGAAACACCACTGAACAGCATGAGAATGAGAATCTTGATTTTGAAGTCATGTAAGGGAGAAATTTTTATTCCCCACATTATGATGAGTTGAGAGATCATACAGCCACAGATCCAGTTTTACAAAGGCTCAACCACTTTCTCAGATAAGGATGGCCATCAAAGCAATTCAGTTTACCTCAAGACGTGCAACCTTATTTTCCATACAGAGATGAGATTTTGTCTGACAAATGGTATCATTATGAAAGATCCAAAAGTAATTGTTCCAATGTCCTTGCAACAAGTGTACATTACTATCTCGCATCGTGATCACTCAGGAACCGACTCTACCAAAATAAGGGCGAGAGGACTAGTATTTTGTCCTTCTTTGTCACAAGATATTGAGAGAGCACTTTCATCTTGTTCTGTGTATAATAGTACAAAGCCACAGCAACAGAAGGAATCACTTCAGCTAAACCAGATTCCTGAACTACCTTAGTTGACAGTGGCTACTGACATTTTTGAGTGGAATGGTCAACATTATTTGGTGTTAGTAGACTCTTACTCCAATTGGTTCAAGATTAACCTACTTTGAGATTAACCTACTTCCTAATCTAGCATCCAGTATTGTCATTGCTAAGATGAAGCATCATTTTGCAGTCCATGGTAGTCCACACAACTTATTTCTGACAATGTTACACAGTTTAGAAGCCAACAATTCAAATGATTTGCCGAAGAATGGGATTTTACTCATGTCACGAGTAGCCCTGAGTATCCACAGTCAAATGGCTTGGCAGAACGTGCAGTTCAAAGTGCAAAACAGTTACTAGAGAAGTCAAAACAAGATAATAGTGATGTTTTCCTGAATCTCTTGAATCTCAGAAATATTTCTTGTGATAAACATCTTGGTTCACCTGCCTTGAGACTTCTGTCGAGACAAACCAGAACCACATTACCAATCAGTAGTCAATTGTTGTTTCCATGTGTCAAGAACAGCAGGCCAGTGAAAACCAATCTGTTGAAGAAGCATTAAACCAAGAAGTCCTACTACAATAATAACAGCAAACCACTCAATCCATTACGAAAAGGAGAAGTGGTAAAGATGCAAACGTCCAGAGATTAGGACCGGACTGGAGTCTTGAATATTTGCCCAGAGCCAAGATCGTACATTGTGGAATCACAAGGAGTAGAGTTTAGGTAGAATCAAAAACATTTGATACCGGTGTCTGAGTCTGTACCACAGCACATAGCCTGTGAGAAGGACTCTATCTCAGAGTGAGGTGTTCCAGTCCCACAGGAAGTTCCAGAGAATATTCCTGTTCCTGTGATGAATCCAGAAGTTCCTGATATGAGTTGTTCACTGAATACTGTCTCTGTTGCTAGATTCAGTTCAGATTGTTATGTTATTAGATCTAGATGTATCTCCAGACCATGTAATAGATACAAAGCAACCTGGGCATGTACATTGTGTTTGTTTCTAATGTCTAGAATAACACGTCTAACTTCAATGTTATTTTTTGCTAAACGCAATCTTTTTAAGAGTGAAGATGTAGATCACTGTATGTGTATATGTACCTTTAAGAAGCTATCCAAGGGCTTCCACAAGTGTATAAATACTGAGCATGTATGAGCCTGACTGCCATTTTTTAGTAAGCTGTTGAGATGTAAGCATGTATGTATGTATGTAAGGTCTGTCTGTTAATCAGTTCATTTATATTTTGTAAAGCTGCTATCCATCCTGATGTGTTTCTATGTACTAGAGCATCTAAATGAACTACCCTGCCTAATTGGCCTCTATGTTAGAGAGGAATGAGCGACATCCATCTTGTACATCACAAATGGATAGACACCTCTAACATCACAGCCCCTGTTGTAACAAGTGATTGTAACAGTATTGAACTGATTCTACTGCTTAGGTTTTCAGTTCATGTAGGTCCCAAAGGTATTCTAGGACAGTATAAAATTTACAAATTGTAGATGAAAAATTCTGGTCCATGAACGATAGCTTAATATGACGGGAGTGGCAATGGAGGGTTGAGATCTGGACACAGCATGGAACGTTCTCAAAAGCAAACTGTTTGATCAAAGAAATCAGCATGTACCCTACAAAAAGGCCCATGCCATATAGGCAGAGAGCTGTAATCTACCCTAGTAAAAACTGCAAAGCGATTATAATCAAACCCTTCCTCACACCACTAGCCAGAACTACCATTGCCCAAACCCACCTCATCTCTACCCTGTTTTATGCCTCTGCCATTTATACTAACCTTTCTAAAAACAACCTTAGCAAACTTGCAACCAGCTATAATAACATTGCCAGATTTGCCACTGGACTCCCTTTTAGAACCCATCACTGTCATAACCTTAAAAAGCTAGGATGGTTAGAACTACAGAATCAACTACTTTCTCAACAACTGACTATTACCCAAAAGATTCTCTACCACCCTAACAAGACTCCTATCCTCACTAGTTTGGTTACCCTATATAATAATCTGGCAACACTACGCTCTGCTGATAAACTTCTAGTCTCTACTACTAAATCTAAAAACAAGGCTGGGGACTCACTATTCTCCAACACAGTGGGAAAAACCTGGAACAAGCTTCCTAAAGAATTATCATCACTTTCTTCCTCACTACTCTTCAAAAAACATCTTAAAGAACATATCAAAACACATTGGCTATGTCCCTGCTCTAACCCTGACTAAAAGTCTATTTCCCTATCTCCCACTCCCTTACATCTCTGCTCTGTTGTTTTATTATGC
This sequence comes from Protopterus annectens, assembly GCF_019279795.1. Taxonomy (NCBI): domain Eukaryota; kingdom Metazoa; phylum Chordata; order Ceratodontiformes; family Protopteridae; genus Protopterus; species Protopterus annectens. The sequence continues at coordinate 400,656,936 of NC_056750.1, read as the reverse complement.
CTATCAATTTGAAACTTGAATTATTAACCACTTCCTAGCATTAAAGATACTTCCTCTCTGCACTGTTTCATGACTTACCTCTCTAAAAGAACTCACCTCCATTCTCCAGTATAAAATAATGTAATACAACTTCCTTCTTCTTTTTATATAATGTATTCTAAGATACTATTGCCTATATTGGAGTTTTTCTCTCCATGCCTCTACTGAATATGTACTATTTGTAAATAAAAGATTGTATGCCTGTAACCATGCCTTTAATTTAAGACAAAAAGACAAATATTCTTGGTATTCTTTATCATTTTATTATATGCTATCCAATGTTTTTTTTTTCCAGGAAACTCTTAACACAATTTTTGCATTATCTATTCTATAAGATTGAAATGTAACATCTGTCTATTGTAAATATTGTATGCTATGATATTTTTTTCTATGTTGGAGCTTTTCTCCCCGGGCCTCTACTGAAAATGGACATATATCCAGCTAGACCAGCCCGGTAAACAAATGTAAAATAAATAAAAAATAAAAATAAATAAACGCGAGCAAATATATTATAAGAAATAAACTGTTTATGTGCAAATATAAGTTTTTGTGTATAAAAGTAAAGAAATTATTTAAGGGGAAAACAGAAGAAATAATTTGACACCATAGTTGAGTCAATTTAAAAATTGCTTACCCTGTTGCTAGTGCTGAAGGGTCAGACAGTTCATAACCAATTTTTATGACAAAAATGATGAAATATTAGGTAAGATGGCCACTTCAGATAATTTTGAGCAATATTGTAACTGTTGGATCTTGCTTCCATCTTAATAGACGGAGGGAAAGGAGCAGAAAGGGAAACAGGTAAACGAATATATTTTTGTGCAGATCAGGTGGGAAAATTATTGGGACATCTAAAAAAGGGGGTGGGGTCATGATACAGACAAAGAAAGCTCAAATAACGAATTAGCCACATTTTACTTCATCAACAGGTATCTAAGGGAGAACAATGATATTTTGAGGCCTTTATCATCTCTGTTTAGAAGAGTGAATGTTCCAGGCCAAAAGTAGTGTCATGTAGACCTAACAGCCTCCTCTGAAATTCATCTAAGGTCAAGGAGAAAAAGTATTCATGACATCATTACAAGTCAGTTCAGAAATTTTGAAAACCTGACATCACTCAATATGCCTTTAATTGGGGAGTATCCGCTACTGTAAATTTATTTCATTTCTAGGACTAAGTAGGTATGTTTATAGATGAAGCATTGAAGGCTGATACAGATTTAAAGTTTTAATAGCATGAATCTGTTGAATAGTTTTATCATCAACTGAATTAGAGACTGAGAAATAGAACCTGGAGGGTACAGATCAGGCGAAAAATTAAGAACTATCAGCTCAGACTAAGTATATCTCACGGGTTATGTCTGACTCCACAGTTTTTCAATTGATATCTCAGTGTTTTCATTTTAGGCAATACTGTCTTGCACTGCAAGTACACTGATAACGTTAAATTAGCCAAGATTATCACAAAAAGGGAGGACTAGTATGATCAGTATTTATTCATTATACACATGGCAACAGGACTGCAATGCAAACCTAAATAGATGGTCAGTTTTTATATATTTTACTCAAAACAAGTTTTTGAAGAACTACACAATGAATGATGACTTATCAGAGGTATCCAGTGCAATGATGGGATAAGTCTTCAGGTTTAGCCCACATGTAAATGAGATGTCTTTTTGTGTCACTACAAGTATTCTTAGGAGAGGCCTTTAATGTAGAACAGTCATGGCCATGCCTCCATTTTATGCCAGTGTAATAAGACTTGTTTTAGAATTCTGAGCTGCTCTGTGTTACCTGCTACTTAGCGCTTAGGAAACCAGTTAGAAAAGATCCAACACAGGAGGATGGAAAGAATTTCAGGTTTCCAACAGATAAATTATGAAAATAGACTTCAGCAATTTGGCCTCTTTTTCTTCTCATGATGGAGGATTATAGGTAAGCTAATGCTGATCTGTAAAGGTCTTCAAGATGAATACCCGCAGCACTCTGGGCTCAAGACTAGGAAACGTATCTCTGAATTTGAGAGGTACTAGATGAAATCTGATCAAGGAAATATCTAAGTCTCACTGCACATGAAATGGTTAACAGAGAGGGTTACAACATTATGTAATGCTTTATCAGTGGAAGTTAGAGACAACCAGTACTGTTAGATCCAAAAACAGGCTGGATAATTAATTTGGCATGGGAATAATGTATATGTAAATAAAACAGGCAGCATGGATTTTGATATAGTAATCTAGCAGGAAGTTTGTGTATTTATGTGCATGTATGGATGTATACATCTTTGTGCATTGTTCAGGAACTGGCCAGCTGGTAGGTGTGTAACAGATGTAACAAGGGCAAGCCCCTTAAGTAAGTGATGTTGCCCTTCTGGCAGCACTATCCCCATTATGAGCACGCCCTTCCAGACAGGTTCTCACTCTTCAACAGACATTACCTCTGAGATATGCCTCCTTTTTTCCACCCTCTACTTTCAGAGAAGGAAAACAGGTGTTATTCCATCACCCTTCCCACCCCCTGGCAGGATCTTCAACATTTGGGCTGCTGGTCAAAATGGGTTATCTGTGGTGCCAGGTGGAAGCCATACTCCAGAATGTGGGCCACAATATGGGCAAATAGTTTGTGGTTGCAGGGCATATTTCTCTCATTTGCTCTAATTGCAGAGCTCTTAAGGTTTAAAACTGTTACAGGTGAATAGATTGTCTCCTTGTTAATTAAATGCATTTAAACTTGTTTCCATGTTTTTTATTGGCTTATCCTTCATGATATTTGATCAGGAAAAACAGTTACAACTATTTAAGTGCTTCCTTAATATCAGCCACTGGATACAGTGTACTGTAAGGAATACACTTAGATAAGTATCTTCTTCTCTTTCAGCTGTCCCATTAGGGGTCGCCACAGTAGATCATCTGTTTCCATGTCTTCCTGTCCTCGGCATCTTGCTCTGTCACACCAACCACCTGCATGTCCTCTCTCACCACATCTGTAAACCTTATCTTAGGCCTTCCTCTTTTCCTCTTACCTGGCAGCTCCATCCTTAAGCATCCTTTTCCCAATATACCCCAGCATCCCTTCTCATCACATGTCCAAACCAATGAAATCTCACCTCTCTGGCTTTGTCTCCAAACCATCCAACCTGAGCTAAACATCTAATATACTGATTCCACATCCTGTCCATCCTCATCACACCCAGTGCAAATCTTAACATCTTTAACTCTGCCACATCCAGATCTGCCTTTTTGTAAATGCCACCATCTCCAACCCATATAACATAGCTGGTCTCACTACCCTCTTGTAGACCTTCCCTTTCATGTTTACTGGTACCCATCTATCACAAATCACTCCTAACACTCTTCACCCATTCCAGCATGCCTGTACTCTCTTCTTCACCTCTCTTCCACACTCACCATTAATCTGAACTGTTGATCCCAAGTATTTAAACTCATCCACCTTTGCCATCTCTACTCCCTGCATCCTCACCATTCCTCTATCCTCCCTCTGATTCACACACACATATTCTGTCTTATCCTGCTGACCTTCATTCCTCTCCTCTCTACAGCATATCTCCACCTCTCTAGGGTCTCCTCAACCTGGTCTCTACTCTCACTACACATCACAATGTCATCTAAAAACATCATAGTCCATGGGGCCTCCTGTTTAATCTCATCTGCCAACCTGCCCATCACCATTGCAAATAAGAAAGGACTCAGAGCTGATCCTTAATGTAATCCCACCTCCACCTTAAATGCACCCATCACTCCCACTGCAGACCTCACCAATGTCACACTACCCTTGTACATATCCTGTACCACTCTTACATACTTCTCTGCCACTCCTGACTTCCTCATACAGTACCACAACTCCTCTCTAGGCACCCTGTCATATGCTTTCTCTAAGTCTACAAAGACACAATGCAACTCCTTCTGACATTCTCTGTACTTCTCCATCAACACTCTCAGAGCAAACATTACATCTGTACTGCTCTTTCCCGGCATGAAACCATACTGCTGTTCACTAATCATCACATCCCTTCTTAACCTAGCTTCCACTACTCTTTCCCATAACTTCATGCTGTGACTGATCAGTTTTATCCCTCTGTAGTTACTACAGCTCTGCACATCACCCTTATTCTTAACAATTGTTACTAAAACACTTTTTCTCCACTCCTCAGGCATCCTCTCACTTTCCAAGATTTCATTAAACAATCTGGTTAAATACTCCACTGCCATTTCTCCCAAGCACCTCCATGCTTCCACTGGGATATTATCTGGATCAACAGCCTTTCCATTCTTCATCCTCTTCATAGCTGTCCATACTTCATCCTTGCTAATCCATTGCACTTCCTGATTCACTATTCCCATATCATCCAACATTCTCTCTCTCTCATTGTCTTCTTTCATCAGCCCCTCAAAGTACTCTTTCCATCTACTCAACACACTCACTTGTGAGTATGTTTCCCTCATTATCCTTTATCACCTTTACCTGCTGCACATCTTTACTAACTCGGTCTCTCTGTCTAGCCAGTCGGTACAGGTAATTTTCTCCCTCCTTAGTGTCCAACCTTCCATACAACTCTTTGTATACCTTATACTTAACCTTTGCCACCTCTCTCTTTACCATTCACCTCATCTCCTTATACTCCTGTCTTCTTTCTTCATCTCTGACAATTCCACTTCTTCTTTGCCAGCCTCTTCCTCTCTATGCTCTCCTGTACTTCCTCATTCCACCACCAGGTCTCCTTGTCCTCCTTCCTCTGTCCAGATGTCACACCAAGCACCTTTCTAGCTGTCTCCCTTACCAGTTCTGCTGTAGTTACCCAGCTATTCGGTAACTCTGCACTGTTACCCCAGTGCCTGTCTTAACTCTTCTCTGAACTCCACCTCACAATCACTCTTTTTCAGTTTCCACCATTTGATCCTTGGTGCTGCCCTCACACTCCTCCTCCTCTTCTTGATCACCAACGCCATCCTACAGACCACCATTCTATGCTGCCTAACTACACTTTCCCCTGTCACCACTTTACCATCTCCAATCTCCTTCAGACTGCTAGCTAACTATAATAATGCAAAATAAAACATTTCCATTGTAAAGCAGGAACTTTGTTGATTTGCTTCATGGTCTCTCCCACTGTAGTTTAAGACCTCTTCTGTACCATGTTGGCTCACAAGCATTACTTAGTGTACATTTATAGGACAGGAAGGAGCTACACATCTCAAATCTTTGAAAAAAGTGCACTAACCAACAACTGATTTCTGTTTGCCAAGTAATTATAGACAAAATTAAGTCTTCTTTAGTAGCAATGATTTCTGCAGTCAAAAGTCAGACATATTTCTCTGTCAGCCATTAAATATAAAAACAGATATGATTCTTCTGAGACCCTTTTACATGTGAGGACCGGTGCAGTTAAAGACAAATGAGTCATAAGAACTTAAGGTGGCAGTTTTCTATCTGTTACTATAAAGGTTTGTGCTTGCACATAAATTGTAATTTATTTTGTATCATGCGTTTTCTATTCACTCAGAACCAACTGACTTTGTTAATATTTTCCCAGAAATTTACTTTTTCCCAAGAGAAAGAAACTTAACCCTGAAGGAATCCCAGAGAGAGTGATTTTTTATGCATCTAGCATGGCCTATTTAGTGTGTGCCATATCTAGATAACAATAAATGATTAGAGATTATATAACTCAGTAAAACAATTCATAAGTAATTTGATTCTAGCACATTTTAGTATATTGTCCCAGAAGAAGGTCACAGAGTTTATCAAGAAAACATGAAGCTCTAAAGTGAGGAAATCACAGACTCAATACAGAAAATGAAAGGGACGACCAGCTGATGAGCTTATATGTTGGCAAGTTAACAACAAATGAAATGCAGGAAACTTTAACGGCTTAACTGCTTATACTTATCCAGTTTCTTAAAAAACAAATGTAATTGTGCATAATTAATATGCATTACAGTGCAACTGTAAGAACTGTACTGGTACATTTGTAGCCCTTTTAATAAGTTGTGAAAACTGACCCAGCATGAATCTTTGATATCTAGGGTTGTATGCAGTCATGTAGATGACATTACAATGGTCTTAATTTGCTGGTGAACTATAGTTAAATTACAAATGCAGATAAGAAAACTATGGAGAGAAGCAATTACTATGAGAAAACTGTTCTTATGGGGTTATCACAACTCAGTAAGACAACTGTACTGCAGAAGGATTCATCTTTCATAGTTTGCATTCTAGATGTCTGGGAGGTTTACAAACTTTCATTAATATAAAACATTAGGCATATTTACAATCAGCTTTTTTCTTAGAATCCTAACATCATCAAGCATTTTTTTTCTATTTAACACACATTCGTAATCCATAGAAATGGCAGTAAATACATGTGTTGTAGACTTAATAGTTGGAAATTGTCAAAACTGTCTGCAGTGAGTTCTTAATACTGGGTTGATTTGGATATATAAATATTAAAGTAGAACATTTTCAAAGAGAATGATATCGTGCATTGTAATTCCTTAGAGCGAAGTATTTGTAGAAATGATAGCACAATCATGATAGCCAGGAAACAGACGTAACAATCCCTGGTATGACTTTTGTAACTTAAACTCCCCAAAATGGAATTTCATCTCTAATAATTCTAAATTTACATCTTTGCAAATAGTGGAAAATATTCAAATGATACAAGACCAGTAAAATAAAAACTGAGGTTATGTGAATGGAAAAACTATTACAAACAATGAAAAGGCAACACTATCACTTTGGCTTACCTTCAAGTTTTACAATTGTTCAAGCATGTCTGCATGCAATAGTCTTTAACTGACTGCTAATTACACTTTGGAACAGAGTGTGTGAGCTTGAATAATGCATTTCCCATTTCATACTGAAATCTCAGTGTCAGAAAAAGAGTGGTACAATTTTTCTTTTTCAGTGATCTTGTTTTCTCTAAGGTGCTACAACCATGGAATGAGTTTATCACAAAAGTAAAGTAATATGTTATAGAAGAGAGGGGGGACTTGATCCACTGTATTTGCGTGAAACTGTTACGGTTGAGTGTAAGTGTTAAGATATTATTTAAAATTAAGCAAATAGTTCTATGGAAATATTGCTATGCATTTGTGTTTAAATAATCCGTGTTTTGAGTGATAGTTGTGAATCCTGCAATGTGGTTTCCTGTAGCAAGAAGCACATTTAAAGGAATGTGGAGTAATTTAGGCCTCTAATTTCAAGATTTACGATTTGTTTTCTTAAACTACTGTTATGATCTAGAGGTAAAAAGATTTTTAACCAATGAGATTATATCTGCTCATTCTTCAAGTTGTTGCTGTTCTTCTTTCGGCTTCTCCCGGTTAGGGGTCACCACAGCAGAACTCCGGTCTGCTAATGGTTGGTAGTAGATTTTTACAGTGCCGAGTTACTAGCTCGATGCCCAACCTTCAATGAAGCACGCCCATTCTACGCATGTCTTTTGAACGTCACTCGACCACGGGGAGGACATGCAGACTCCATACAGAAGGCGCTCCAGCCGAGAATCGAACGGAAGAACCTCTTGCTGTGAAATGACAATGCTACCGCTGCACTACCACGGCTTTCTTCAAGTACACATTAAAATATGTTCCTTGCATTAAATCTTTGAAATCTATAAAATCCCTGGCCCTTACAAATTCTTCTTCTGGGGAAGTGCAACATCTCTAAACAAATACTTATCAAGTCTAAAAAATGTGAATAAAAAGATTTTATACTTGACCTTTCCATACACAAGGATGCAGGTATATGCACAGACATAGCTACTGATATACAGAAGGATGCAGGTATAAGCACAGACATAGCTACTGATATACACAATAATGCAGGTATAAGCACAGACATAGCTACTGATATACACAAGGATGCAGGTATAAGCACAGACATAGCTACTGATATACACAAGGATGCAGGTATAAGCACAGACATAGCTACTGATATACACAAGGATGCAGGTATAAGTACAGACATAGCTATTGATATAAACAAGGATGGAGGTATATGCGCAGACATAGCTACTGATATACACAAGGATACATGTGTAAGTACAGACATAGCTACTGATATACACAAGAATGGAGGTATATGCACAGACATAGCTACTGATATGCAGACAGGTTGACTGAGCACATATGTGGTTGTTACTAGGTGAGTAATCTGTCATTGGTTCCACCCTTCTCTTCATTATCATCTTCATCTGCTTTCAATGACAACATTAGTAAAATCAACAGTTATATCAAAGAAGACTCTGTCAAAGTTACTCAACATGCGACATTTCAAATTTCATAGATTTGAAAAAGAAACACCAAGTAGAATAACTTCTCCAGGGGCCTGGAGGAGATCAGTGCATAGTCAATATCTCTCTCTGTAATTACAATCATGATTGTCAGGGTTTATAGTATCTGATTATGCTACAAATTATTGTGAAAACCCTGAGTCTGTGGTCATGGATGATGTACTAAACTGTGCACACCCTCTGAATTTCATTGTAAAATACTTAAACAATCTGAAGCAACATGTGTAATTCATAATTTCTGTTACTCTCACAGTCTGCAGTTTGGTTATTCAATCAAAGGCAAAAAGTTGCTGCGGTAGATTCAGGAACTAGACTTTCACTACACCACATGATCCAGAGAGTTCACAAAAGTTTTAATTTCTCCACATTCATGGGGGGCCCATCTAAAGCTACAGTTTCTGTCTAAGTGGCAAGGATAATTGGAGGTGATTGAAGGAATAAATGCAGTGAAATGCAAGGTTAGACAGCCATAAAGAAGAAAACAGGGCAAATCCATCACATTAATAATTTGAAACCAGAGGTTATAGGATATACTAGACAAGTCAGATAAAAGGCCATGGACTCCTTACCCATACCCGTCCTGAGGTGTTTTACAAGGTGGGTGATGCATATGAGTCCTGGTGTAAACTACTTGACATGCAGAAGGGTCTATTCCACAGTAAGAGGAGGCACTAGGTGAGAAATCTTTCAATCCATCTTGTTTTATTTATATCTTGTCGAAGGTTTAGATCTGTATTGTTGAGGAAAAAGAGTTCAAGACTAACTGGATCTCTTAGGGTATCATAAGCTTGGCATTGGTCTCCCCTCATGAGTCTATATGACACTGAATGCAAGGATAAGGGGTCCAGTCTCTTCTGGCAGCTAAGGATTTTGATACCGAAGATCCATTTTAATACGAATATCTGTGTTTTTTGAACTTTAATATATCTAGCCAGATACATGCCAATGGATGCATTATATTCAGTAATAGGTCTGACTAGGGCAGAATAAAAAGGTACAATATCTTCCTTAGTTTTAGAACAGATGCTATTAGCAGTTAATTGTCAAATGTAGAAAGAGTCCCAAAGCAGAGTCCCTTTGTGACAGTAAAAGGAGAGGGATCACTGATTAGTGTGGTATTGGGGGGGGGTTCAATGCAGAAGGATGCAGAGTTTTTATACTTCCCGAAGGGGATAATGCTACATTTCTTTGTGTTAGGCACAGTCCTTTTTCTGTGTACATTACATTGACTTTAGTTAGCTCATTCTGGAGGGTATATTTATCCACAGAGGATTTAGTCTATGCAGGTTGTTACTATATAGCAAAGAAACGCTTTCTTGGCCACATTAGGCAGTTTTCTACTAAAGAGGTATAGGTTCCAATTCTTAATGCTTTGTACTTGGATAACTTACAAGTGCTAGATGATATAAACCTGGTTCAAGGCTCCTGAGAGCACCCCAGCCCTACCAGGTTATATCTCGTATCATGCATTTCGGCCCCAAAACCTGGGCCGAACCACAAAAGGAGGGGGAGTGTCCATATTCATTAAAGACACCCACACCTCCAGGTTAGTGGCAACGCACGAAGCATCGGAGACCATCCATGTGCAACTAACCGTAGGCAAAACTGCTATACAACTTGTAGCATGCTACAGACCACCCTTGCAATCTCAGGAACTCCAATCCGCCTTCCTGAAGACACTGGAGGATATGAATGTCTCACCAAATACCATCATATTGGGAGACTTCAACTACCCAAACATAGAGTGGGTGCATTACTCAAGCCCCAACACCTTAGCCCAAAGGTTCCTGGAATTCATCAACTCAAATGTGATGGAACAACTAGTCACCTCCCCCACAAGGGAAAATAATATACTTGACCTGATCATCACAAACATGGGGACAAAATGCTCAACACCGGAAGTATACCCCTCACTAGTGAGATCAGACCATAAACTAATAACCCTAGATATTCATATCCCACCTCCAGCACAAAAGACCACAATGAGAAACTTCTCAAAAGCCGACTTTACACTCCTTAGGACTGAAATGGTATCCTTCAAGCCCCCTGGGCCAGTGGAAACCACATCCCACACTGCTGAATCCTTCACAAATGCTTTCTACGGGCATCTCCAAGAATGCATGGATCATGCAATCCTAAATAAAACCAAGATCCTTTCCACCAAAGGCAGGCATCCTATCTGGTGGACCCCAGCCATAAACAAACTTTATAACAAGAGAAGGAAGCTACTGCAAGACAGAGCAAAATCCCATAAAGGGAAGGCATCCCTGATCAGCACTAGCAAAAAACTATGTTCGCTAATAAAATCATCAAAGGTCAACTTCGAGAGAAAAATCGCTAAGGACACTAAAGATAATCACAAGGCCTTCTTCAGTTATGTTAGAAACTTGGGCGGAAACCCTCAGATATGCGCAGAGTTAGTTCATAACGGCAAAAAATACACTGAACCAACAGATATTGCCAACATACTGGCAGACAGGTTCAGTGCAAATTTCTCCCCTCCCTCTTCCCCAAAAGACGAAATAAATATCTCAGCTGAATGCAAACTCCCTGAAATCTCAGATATCCAGGTGAGAGATGCCCTCAGCAAAGCTAAAAATACAGCATCCTTGGGACCTGACGGTGTCCTGGGTTGCGTGCTATGTGAACTCCTAGAGGAGCTAAACCCGCACATAAGAACGCTGTTTAATCTTAGCCTTGCTACAGGATACGTCCCTGAACACTGGCGTACAGCTACAGTGGTCCCACACCACAAAGGTGGCACCTCTACAGACCTTGGAAACTACCGCCCCATAAGCTTGACCAGCCTGGTCTGCAAAGCTATGGAAAGGATCATTATGGAACACATAAACAAAGACATCGGGGACCTACAGACAATTGACCCTACCCAGTTCAGCTTTGTAAAAGGCAGATCCTGTCTTTTAAACCTGGTGGACTTTTTTGAGAGTCGCTAGAGCCATCGATGAAGGCAAAGCAGTTCATACAGCCTACCTGGATCTGGCAAAAGCCTTCGACACAATACTCCACTCAGGCATCATTGACAAGCTCAACAGCTTAAATGTAAACCCGTTTGTCACAAGATGGGTTGCAAACTGGCTAAAGGACAGAACCCACAAAGTCAGAATAGCTGGAGCTATGTCAGACTCTAAGCCAGTCACAAGTGGAGTCCCACAGGGCTCTGTCTTGGGACCCCTCTTGCTTGGCATTTATTTCTCAGATGTGCAGGCAAACATAGGGGGGTTGTGGCTGACAAAGTTCGCAGATGACTGCAAACTAGGCGCCATAGTCGACACACCAGTTGACACATGCATCCTCCAGAAGGGCCTCACAGAAACAGACGACTGGTGCCAGAGTCATGGCCTTAAACTAAATGCCAAAAAATGTATAGTCATCCCCTTTGGAAAAAACAAAGTACCCACAAATTACCACATAGGTGGTAATCCCATTAAGTACGGAAAAAGTAATCAGAGACCTGGGGACCCAAGTTGACAGTGACCTCTCATTTGACACCCACGTTGCCAAAGTGGTTAGAAAGACCTTCTACCTTGCCCACCTTATCATGAAGGGATTCACATCCAGATCAAAGGATGTCATTGTACCCTTATATTCCTCCCTTATCAGGTATGTACCTCACCCGGCACCTGCAGCAGCTGGAGAGACCCCAAAAGTACCTTACCAAGAGGATCAAGGATCTCCAGCATATGTCATATGCTGCCAGACTGAAAAAGCTCCAGCTCTATTCAGTAGCATACCACCTGCTCAGAGGTGATCTGTGCCTTACGTACAAGGCCATGTCTAATTCAGAATTAATGGACATGCTCCACCTCAAAAAATCCAAATCCATCAGAGCCATGAGAGCTAAAGATCTAAACCTCAGCACAAATATGAATAGGACATGCTGGAGGGACAGATTCATAACCCAGAGGCTTCCCGCACTCTGGAACAGGATACCTGTCCATGTTAGGCAGAGCCCCTCACTGACTCTCTTCAAGAGAAATCTGGACAAATGGATGGGTGACCGTAGGTTTACCCCGGGGGTCATCTCTGTGTCATTGCTAGATAGAGGCACAGTAAACTAAATTGAATTTAAATTGTACACTTTTGTATCATTACATGGGGTGGCGAAAGCCACATACACTTTGGCTAGGCTTATAAATGCCCTAGGGCAGATAGCCTAGTACTATACTATGAAACTATGAAACTATAAAACACAAGGGTACACCCCTGAAGTTAAATCAGGTTTTAATGAATATGTTAAAAAATGAGCTATACTATTGAAAATTCAAGTTATTCTAGTATGGCCAGTTTCACATTATGAAAAAGGAAGAATGCATAATGTTAGCATTCAGATCTTTATCATAGGTTCATAGGTGTTTACTAGGCTAATGACCACAAGGGCCTTTTTAAACCTAGCCATGCATTCCAAATCTCTGGCAAGTTCTGATACCCTTGATAAGTGTAAGCATCAGCCTGGGAGATAAACCATTTACAGGTTGCCCATGTCCATTAGAGACATAGGTGCCAAACCAGGGATGACTTTCCAGTTCCTGATCCAATTGCCTAAGTTGCATTTGAACTGAGTTAAGGAGGAACTCTGCTTCACATGGATGGGGGAGCCTGTTCCATAGATGGAGTAGTCTCTCGGATACATACCTGTCTCTTCAGCAGGTCCTGTTTATATCACAGGCAGGGTTTAAGTCTTTAGAATGGGTAATTCTAGAGCTGCATGTTTTGTGGATCATCAGAGTGGAGTCTAACAATGCCCTGTATACAAGGCATAGATCTCCCTTCAAAAACCTGTAGGAGGCAGAGTACAGGGATAGGGCCTTGAGATGATCTGCATAGACATTTTACTTATGCCCTGTATTCTTTTCATAAGGAACCTCTGTGGATGTTCCAGTTGTTGGATATGCCTGGTTAGGTACATACCAAAGGGGGCATTGTACTCTATGATAGGTCTGCTGAATGCCGAATTCAGTGAAACGATGACTTCCTTGGACTTAGATGCCATACCTTTGTTTACAGGTTGCTCAACATAGAATGATTTCCTCACTACTGTAGTCACGCTACAGTCAAAGGCTAGATTACTATCTGTGTGTGTGCGTGTCACCTAAGTCCCTGACTATTGGGTGAGCTCTAATGGGTATGTTGTCAGTATTATAGTTACCAGGGATGGATGACTTCCCAAAGGATACTATTATGCATTTCTTGGCATTTAGTTTTAGTCCATGGCTCTGACACCAGTTGTTTGTCTGTGTCAGCCCCTCCTGGAGAACATTTGTGTCAGTGTGGGAATCAATAACAGCTCCTAATTTGCAATCATCTGCAAATTTAGTTAGCCAGAGACTACTAACATTAGCCTTGACTTCTGAGAAGTAAATACCAAAAAGGAGCAGTCCAAGAACTGATTCCTGAGGGACTCCACTTGTGACTGGCCTCTTTGTAGAGGTGGACTCCCCCAGTTATAACTTTCTGGGTCCTGTCTGTGATCCAGTTGGCTATCTACCAGGTGACATACAAGTTTGTACCTAACCTCTTGCTTTTGTCAACAATGCCTGAGTTGGAGTATTGTGTCAAATGCCTTGGCCAGGTCAAGGTAGGCAATGTGAACCATTTTGACCTCATCCATTGCTTTGGTTACCTTCTCAAAGAAGTCCACCAGGTTGAGTAGGCATGATCTTCCCTTGACAAAACCAAACTGGGTTGGGTCCAGTGTCTGGTGGTTTACTACATCTCTATAGATCATCTCCATGATAATTCTTTCCATGGCTTTACATATAAGACTCTTGAGACTTATGGGTCTGTAGTTTCCAGGGTCTGTAGATGGACCAACTTTGTGCAGAGGGATGATTGTTGCCTTTTTCCATTCATGAGGCATGAAGTCTGTATAGAGGCTACAGTTAAATAGTAATTCCAGGGGCCCTGATAGATCATGTTTCATGCTATTTAGAAGGCATCCTGGGATATTGTCTGGGCCTACTGATGCAGTGTTCCAGATCTTAAAGAGAGCATTAAGGACCTGTTCCTTAGTGATAGAAGGTAGAGCTATATTTGATGATATTTCCTGAGGGAAAGTTGAGGGGGGGAGAGAGGGGTAAAGTTGGAGCTGAATTTATCAGCTAGGAGGTTTGCTCTATCTTCTGGCTCAGTATAGGTGGCTTAATTTACAATGAGCTCTGTACACAATTTTGTATTGCCTTTGAGGTTGTGGACATATCTAAAGAGTGCTTTGCAGTTGTCCTTGGCCTGGGAGGCCAAACATACCTCATATTTTGCTTTGGTAGACTTTATTTATCCTCATCATACAGTGTTAGTTGTACAACAAGTAGCACACTCTCCTTTGGTAGAGAATGCTGTAAGGTTTATTCCCACACCAGGTAGATGTGGTCACACTGCAGTGCAACATAAGGGAGAAAGGCATTCCAGAGTATGTCATTCTTTGGGTGAGATGTCAAACCTAGCTCCTACCTGCTTGAGTTGGTGATTGCTCAGTGGTTGTAAAAGATCCCACAGCATCTGATAAATAGAGTATGGGTGCTTTATTAACATTTACATTCATTTTATAACATATTAAATAAAATATAACTCAATTATTTACACTCTCATTTTTTGCATTCATACTTAAAATTATTTAGAAGTTATCAGCTGAAAATAACTAAGCAATTCTATTTTTCATTCTGTTTTATTTATATTAACTCTCTAACCTCCATCCATTCTTCCACAACCATCTTCTTATTTCAAGTAATACATCATTGTCTTATATTTTCTTGTTGTATAATAACAAAGAAAGTTAAAACTTTCAAATGTCAATTCACAGAAATTTTCAGTTACCAAATGAAGTAATGCTCTTATGTTTTTAATGTTAAATCCTTGCGGCAAAATAGTACCATCCATAATGTCATACCTTTTCACACTGCCATCGTTTGTACTTGTTATTCTTTTGCACTGGTCACTTTCTTTGCATCTGTTGACAAACTGCACATTTTTGACCACTCTCAGTTCCTTCTTCCATGCCCTGCTGCATCTGCATATCTCATTTCTTGTAACAAAAAAAACCTGTTGCAGAAGTAAACCCTGAAAACTGGCTAACCCACCAGCCAAGAATACCTTCATTGTTTTCCCATCACCAGCTGTTGCTTCTGATTTGTAACCTCTCAGTTTCTTCCTCCTGTAATACTCTCTCCACCATGTCACTCCATCATGCTTCCTTTTTCCTCTCCTTGCCCTCTGACTGGGTTACCAAATATGTCAGCACTTGTGTCTCCAGTTCTCCAATTTCCAACTCTGTGAGTTATTTCAACTCCTTCTCCTTCCTTCAGTGAGTTTCCCCTCTTCCTTTCTCCATCTCTTCTGCATTCTCCCACATCTTAGAATTCCCAGAACTCTAATAGCAGCTCTCCAGCACCACCTAGCAGTTCCAAATGCTTCACTTCCTCTTCGCCAAAGAATATGAGATCTTCCACATGCCCTGGCCGAAGTTCCCCAAATAAAAGAATATGAGATCTTCCACATGCCCTGGCCGAAGTTCCCCAAGTAGAAGAATATGAGATCTTCCACATGCCCTGGCTGAAGTTCCCCAAGTAAAAGAATATGAGATCTTCCACATGCCCTGGCCAAAGTTCCCCAAGTAAAAGAATATGAGATCTTCCACATGCCCTGGCCGAAGTTCCCCAAGTAAAAGAATATGAGATCTTCCACATGCCCTGGCCGAAGTTTCCCAAGTAAAGGAATATGAGATCTTCCACATGCCCTGGCCAAAGTTCCCCAAGTAAAAGAATATGAGATCTTCCACATGCCCTGGCCGAAGTTCCCCAAGTAAAAGAATATGAGATCTTCCACATGCCCTGGCCGAAGTTCCCCAAGTAAAAGAATATGAGATCTTCCACATGTCCTGGCCGAAGTTCCCCAAATAAAAGAATATGAGATCTTCCACATGCCCTGGCCGAAGTTCCCCAAGTAAAAGAATATGAGATCTTCCACATGCCCTGGCCGAAGTTCCCCAAGTAAAAGAATATGAGATCTTCCACATGCCCTGGCCAAAGTTCCCCAAGCAAAAGAATATGAGATCTTCCACATGCCCTGGCTGAAGTTCCCCAAGTAATAGAAATACCACCTTGAGTCTCCCTTGAAAAGAAGCTACTAGCCTAGTGGGACTCAGCTGGTCAACAAAGGATGAATAAAAATCACATTTTCTAACCCCTTAGAAACAAGCTGTGACATTGTGCATGCTGGCTGACTTTTCAACAGCTGTAAAATATGTGAAACAAACTTGTCTCCTTTCTAAGAAACCAGAATTATTGATCCAGTCGTGAGTAAATGTGACTGAATCTACCCTACCAGTTCTCCCAGAAACAACCACTACAGTGTAATTGCTCCATAAAGCCAACTCACTACTATTCTTGGTAGTCTGATCCTCAGCACTGGAGTACCTTGTGACACTCTAGCCTGCTGAAATGAATGTAAGTAACTTATTGGTCAAGTTTAGTTTCTGGAAGTAGTGGTACTCAGGAAGTTGATGTAAATAAAGCTTTGAGCCCCAGCTGTATACCACGAACCACTGGCTTTTTCCTGTTGTGTTTGGTAGAAAGTATTATATATTTGGACAGTTAGTTTTTTCTCCCATTGAGGTCAGTCACACAAATCTGTGGCTACTTGAACTAAATAAACATTTTTTTATGTGCTATGGCCTTAAGTGATTAACTTGTTCCACATAAAATTCTTATAGCTTCAAGGTTCATAGGAGATTATTGGGTTAACGGCTTAAGAATCCTTACAAGGCTAGCCATTAATACCCAAATGTTGCCTGATTTTGATTCCCAAGGGCTAGCAGATAGCCCAGGTTTGTGCCTATGCCCTTGAGTATTTTACAAAATGCCCTATCCCTAAGGTAACTGAGCACCATCCCAGGAGTGAGTTTGATTTCCATCCATTGATCCAAACTGCGTTTGAAGAGGGTCAGGAAAAGGCTCTGCTTTACATAAATAGGAAGCCAGTTCTAGAGAAGGTGTAATCTTCGAGTCACATATCTGTCTCTCCAGCATGTTTTGTTCATGTCACAGACCAGGTTTAGATCCCTAGATTGGGTGACCCTTGTGCAGTTTGTCTTGAAAATGTGTAACAGGTCCATCAGGGCTGGATTTGTGAGTGCCTTGTAGGGCAGGCATACATCACCCCTTAATAGTCAGTAGAAGCCAGAGTAAAGAGATAGGACTTTGTCTGCATAGGACATGTTGTTTACACCCTATACTTTTTTGTAAGGAACCTCTGATCTGCTCCAGCTGTTGCAAGTGCTTGGTCAGGTGCATGCCAAAAAGTACATTGTACTCTAGTATTGCTCTGATGAGGGTTGAGTACAAACTTTTTTGGATCTGGATGCCGTGCTTTTTTTAATAATCTGTGCTACATAGAAAAACTTCCTCACCGATGTGGACACATGGCAATCAAAGTTCAGGCTACTAACCACTTTTGTACCTAGATATCTCACCTCTGAGTCCACTCTTAGGGGTATGCTATTAATGTTGCAATTTGCAGGGGTATTTGACTTTCTAAAGGGTATGATTTATGTATTTTTTTGCATTTAATTTTAGGCTATGGCTCTGACACTAATCATTTGTCTGAGTCAGACCCTCCTGAAGGGTATCTACATTGTTGGGGATTCAGTGATTGCCCCCAGCTTGCAGTCATCTGCAATCTTAGTCAGCCAAAGGCCTTCTACATTACTCTTGACTTCATAGAAGTATATTCTGAACAGGAGAAGTCCTAGCACTGAGCTGTGTAGCACACCACTAGTAAACGGGCTTTTGCTGGATCTAGAGTCACCCACTCTAACAATATGTGTCCTGCCCACCAGCTATTTGGCTATCCATTTGGTGATGTAGGGATTTCTGACCAGTTTTGTGAGTTTATTTATAATACGTGAGTGGGGAATTGTGTCAAATGCCTTGGCCAGGTCAAGGTAAGCAGTATGCACAGTTTTACCCTTATCCATGGCCTTACTGACTTGAAGTCTGCCAGGTTGAGCAGGCATGACATGCCCTTGACAAAGCTGAACTGAGTTGGGTCCAGTGTTTACAGGTTTCCTATGTCATTATTTATCAGGTCCATGATTGTTTTTCCATGGCCTTGTATATAAGACCAGTCAAGCTTATGGGTCTGTAATTTACTGGGTCTGTTGATGGTCCCCCTTTATACAAAGGGATGACTGTTACTGTTCTTCACTTCATGAGGAAAAATCCAGTCTGGAAGCTATGGTTAAATAGAGAGCCTAGTGGGATATTGTCAGGACCCATCAAAGCTGTGTTTTTATCTTTAGAGAGCACAGTGGCTATCTGTTCTTTGGTGATAACTGGTAGATGAATAGTGGAGGGTATTTCTTGGGGGGTAACTGGAGGTGATAGAGACAAGAAATTTATCGGCCAGCAGATTTGCTATATCTTCTGGCTGAGTATAGGTGATGCCATCTACAACTGATTCTGTACATCGCTGGGTGTTGTCCGTAAGACTGTGAACATAACTGAAAAATGCCTAATGGTTATTCTTAGCTTGGGAGGCTATTTTTGGCTCAAAATTTGCCTTTGAAGACTTGGCTAGTCCTTTGATTTGCTTGTTTAGACTAATTAGGGTGATTTGCTCTGTCATACACATTCTCACTTACTTCTAGACATGATTTTCTTTTTTTTTTTTGTACGGCCTATTTAACCGGGGTTCTACCAGGGTGGCCTGTTTTTGTAGTTTTGTCCTAGACTTTAAATAAATAAGGCTGAAATGGATTCTGAAACACCAATAACATAAAAAGAGGAATCCAAACAAACTGGTAGACCAGTCCAAAAGAAAGCCACCAATGAATAAATCCACAGCAAGACATGTATCCTCCGCAGCAATCCACACAATCAAACAAGCATGGTCATGTAATGAGCAGGGTGTGCTATAGGGCTTTTGAGGTAATCCAAAGTGATGGACTGTTATAACCAGTTTGTTATACAAACACCATCACGTGAAGGCTCCTTGGCTTATTATGTTTTTTGGTTATGTCTCAGATTGAAGGTTTTGCAAAGTTGGTCTTCACAGAGATGCCAGATAACATGCTGGAGGTTACAGAGACTGCATCCAAGCATGAGCTGTACCAATGAGAGACAGAGAGAGACTGTATTTGACCAGAGCTACTTTGTGCCCATAAAACTGAATGGGGACATAGTTGCTGCATTTTCTCTGAGTAACCTTAACAAAAAGTTCTGATGAAATCTGTGTTCTAGTTGGGATGAAAGTGCATGAAATAAATGTTGTGCTAAACATTTTTATTGTGTGCTTTGCCATGGTGTAGATTTATTCATTGGTAGCTTTCTTTTGGACTGTTCTACCAGTTTGTTTGTATTCCTTTTTTTGTGTTATTGGTGTTTCGGAATCCATTTTCAGCCTTCGGCTTTAAAGTCTAGGACAAACTACAAAAACAAGCCACACTGGTAGACCCCTGGTATTGTCCTAGACTTCTTTTGATCTGGTACTGCCATTTCTATGCATTTGTTTATATGGTTGTACAGGGCTTTTGTGTATGCCTCCACATAGGCATCTGTGTTTTCTGGGTTTGGAAGAGCTTGGAAAGTAGCTATGCTGACTCTTAATGGGACACAGTTTTTCTTAGAAAAGTTCTTAAAGGTTTTGGGGTTAGGTGCGGGGGTCTAGTTTTACATTTATTTCAAGGGGACCACTTTGTGATCTAATTTAATCAGTGAGGACATTACACTGGGGGGGGGGGTGCAATGCTCTCCCATATGTGTGAGTACCAGGTTTAGGATATTTGTACACCTAGTGGGACTGCAGACTAGTTGTTCTAGGGCATTTGCTTTGACAAAGTCTAGACATGTTCAAGCCTGCATGTTAGTGGTCGTGTATGCTTTCCAGTTAATGGAGGGATAGTTAAAATCACCCGTGAGTATAGCACTGGGCTGAATAGTAAGTGATTCTAGTAAATTCAGGTATGATTTATGGGTTTCTTGGTTTATGGGTGGGGACCTGTAGCTAGCAAAGATATAATAATGGATTTTTCCTGTGGTTAGTGTATTTAATTTGTTTAGCATTCTATCTTGAGTCATTCACGCACACGGCATCTTTTCAGTGTAATTCCACTTGACCCCAGAGCTCCTTATGGTGCTGTGAAATTGTCTGGCTGTAATTTCCTTAATCAGGTACCTTACCAATGATTAGTAAGAGACATGTAAAACATTAGGTTGTGAGAACAAAATGACTCTCAGCTTGTTTGTCTAGAATGCTTCTGTCCTTCGCAGCCTGGTCCCCATAAATGTATTACCACTAAGGCTCTTACTGTATGATATGCTATGGTTTAACCATTTGGGTTTTGGGAAATTTTTAAAAGGGGATTTTTCCTTGTGATTTCTGACCAGTTTTGTGAGTTTATTTATAATACGTGAGTGGGGAATTGTGTCAAATGCCTTGGCCAGGTCAAGGTAAGCAGTATGCACAGTTTTACCCTTATCCATGGCCTTACTGACTTGAAGTCTGCCAGGTTGAGCAGGCATGACATGCCCTTGACAAAGCTGAACTGAGTTGGGTCCAGTGTTTACAGGTTTCCTATGTCATTATTTATCAGGTCCATGATTGTTTTTCCATGGCCTTGTATATAAGACCAGTCAAGCTTATGGGTCTGTAATTTACTGGGTCTGTTGATGGTCCCCCTTTATACAAAGGGATGACTGTTACTGTTCTTCACTTCATGAGGAAAAATCCAGTCTGGAAGCTATGGTTAAATAGAGAGCCTAGTGGGATATTGTCAGGACCCATCAAAGCTGTGTTTTTATCTTTAGAGAGCACAGTGGCTATCTGTTCTTTGGTGATAACTGGTAGATGAATAGTGGAGGGTATTTCTTGGGGGGTAACTGGAGGTGATAGAGACAAGAAATTTATCGGCCAGCAGATTTGCTATATCTTCTGGCTGAGTATAGGTGATGCCATCTACAACTGATTCTGTACATCGCTGGGTGTTGTCCGTAAGACTGTGAACATAACTGAAAAATGCCTAATGGTTATTCTTAGCTTGGGAGGCTATTTTTGGCTCAAAATTTGCCTTTGAAGACTTGGCTAGTCCTTTGATTTGCTTGTTTAGACTAATTAGGGTGATTTGCTCTGTCATACACATTCTCACTTACTTCTAGACATGATTTTCTTTTTTTTTGTACGGCCTATTTAACCGGGGTTCTACCAGGGTGGCCTGTTTTTGTAGTTTTGTCCTAGACTTTAAATAAATAAGGCTGAAATGGATTCTGAAACACCAATAACATAAAAGAGGAATCCAAACAAACTGGTAGACCAGTCCAAAAGAAAGCCACCAATGAATAAATCCACAGCAAGACATGTATCCTCCGCAGCAATCCACACAATCAAACAAGCATGGTCATGTAATGAGCAGGGTGTGCTATAGGGCTTTGAGGTAATCCAAAGTGATGGACTGTTATAACCAGTTTGTTATACAAACACCATCACGTGAAGGCTCCTTGGCTTATTATGTTTTTTGGTTATGTCTCAGATTGAAGGTTTTGCAAAGTTGGTCTTCACAGAGATGCCAGATAACATGCTGGAGGTTACAGAGACTGCATCCAAGCATGAGCTGTACCAATGAGAGACAGAGAGAGACTGTATTTGACCAGAGCTACTTTGTGCCCATAAAACTGAATGGGGACATAGTTGCTGCATTTTCTCTGAGTAACCTTAACAAAAAGTTCTGATGAAATCTGTGTTCTAGTTGGGATGAAAGTGCATGAAATAAATGTTGTGCTAAACATTTTTATTGTGTGCTTTGCCATGGTGTAGATTTATTCATTGGTAGCTTTCTTTTGGACTGTTCTACCAGTTTGTTTGTATTCCTTTTTTTGTGTTATTGGTGTTTCGGAATCCATTTTCAGCCTTCGGCTTTAAAGTCTAGGACAAACTACAAAAACAAGCCACACTGGTAGACCCCTGGTATTGTCCTAGACTTCTTTTGATCTGGTACTGCCATTTCTATGCATTTGTTTATATGGTTGTACAGGGCTTTTGTGTATGCCTCCACATAGGCATCTGTGTTTTCTGGGTTTGGAAGAGCTTGGAAAGTAGCTATGCTGACTCTTAATGGGACACAGTTTTTCTTAGAAAAGTTCTTAAAGGTTTTGGGGTTAGGTCACGGGGGTCTAGTTTTACATTTATTTCAAGGGGACCACTTTGTGATCTAATTTAATCAGTGAGGACATTACACTGGGGGGGGGGGTGCAATGCTCTCCCATATGTGTGAGTACCAGGTTTAGGATATTTGTACACCTAGTGGGACTGCAGACTAGTTGTTCTAGGGCATTTGCTTTGACAAAGTCTAGACATGTTCAAGCCTGCATGTTAGTGGTCGTGTATGCTTTCCAGTTAATGGAGGGATAGTTAAAATCACCCGTGAGTATAGCACTGGGCTGAATAGTAAGTGATTCTAGTAAATTCAGGTATGATTTATGGGTTTCTTGGTTTATGGGTGGGGACCTGTAGCTAGCAAAGATATAATAATGGATTTTTCCTGTGGTTAGTGTATTTAATTTGTTTAGCATTCTATCTTGAGTCATTCACGCACACGGCATCTTTTCAGTGTAATTCCACTTGACCCCAGAGCTCCTTATGGTGCTGTGAAATTGTCTGGCTGTAATTTCCTTAATCAGGTACCTTACCAATGATTAGTAAGAGACATGTAAAACATTAGGTTGTGAGAACAAAATGACTCTCAGCTTGTTTGTCTAGAATGCTTCTGTCCTTCGCAGCCTGGTCCCCATAAATGTATTACCACTAAGGCTCTTACTGGTTCAATGCACTGGAAATTAACTGTTTATTGAATGAGCATAGTTTCCGGCAGAGAACTTGTGGTATTTGTATGAAGAGTGCTTGAGCATGATTTTCTATATATTGAGTAATTGGTCGATTCCCATTTCTTTGCTTTTCCCCTAGAATTTCAAATGGTATTTAAAAGAAAGTCATATTTTTGACAGTTTGGCTGTTTTACTAGTGTGATAGAAATGCACAAATCTGTGCCTACTGTAAAGAAATTAATAACAATTTTTCAAATGTGCTATGACCTTAAGTGATTTATTTGCTCCACAGAAGAAGCCTGTCTTTTAAACTGACCAGTACCACATTTCTTTACTTTTCTTATACTGTAATGTCTGTTGGTCAAAACTGAAGCCTAACTTGTGAATGCAGTGAAACGGTTAAAAATATAGCTGCATATCTGACAAATACCACCTACCACTCAGAATGACAGGCAGCTGTCTGGATGCCATGGGCGATTCATCACGGATTTGTAGTGCCACGTTCCTGCTCATTCTTCTTTGTTGTTTTCCATGTACGTGTTTGTGCTAAAATATGTTAGGAAATACTGAAGCACTGGAAAAGTGGTCGTGTATTGTCATTCATGGTATTTAAGATCAGTTTGTCAGATACCTTTTACATCTCTTAGAAGCTATTGATATTATATACTTCTTACAGGATGTCACTTTTTAGGAATTGGAATGTGCTTTTATTTGGGAGCAAGGAACAAGCTTCCAATCTATTCACTGCTGAAGAAATGCCACTATAATTATACGACTCATAACATTTCAGTATATCAGTGTCAAAAATGGTTGAAAACTTTATCTGCCAGCACATTATTTTTCCTGATACTCACAGGTCTGTGTCTATTACTGCAATCCTTTCTAGTTAAGCAGCAAAGGATAAAGGAATATGATTTGACACAGGTGAGTGTGGATAATGAAGTTGAGGGTAGTCTGTTGAGAGGCAAGAGCAATGTGCAAAGAGATTGTCAGTGCTAAAATAAGTCAACTGCTTAGTAAGAGACTGTAACCATGTTAGATAATGGTAATTCTGCCACCATCTGCCTGGAAAGTCCTGAAACAGTAGTCCAGTATATACCATCTTACAGACAGATGTATATTATTTATTTTATTTATTTAACATTTGTTTACTGGGAATGTCTGACTTGGAACAAAGCCACTTTTCAATGGCAGCCCAGGGAGAAATGCTCCAGACGCATGTCTTTGTAACGTGGATGGAAACTGGAGCACCCAGAGGAAACCTACACAGACGCAGGGAGGACATGCAGACTCTACACAGAAAGCACCCCAGCCAAGAATCGAACTGGAGAACCTCTTGCTGTGAGGCAACAATGCAACTGCTGCACCACTGCACAGTGATGCAAATCCAGTAATATAGTGGTTTTGTTTCCAGTCGTATTTATCAAGACAGGGGTTCAGAGACTAACCTAGGTTATCAGAGGATCTAGCAGTAACTAACTAGGAAAGCAATGCTAAATACTACGGTTCTTGTAGTAACAGCAGGTAAGAACCCAATAAGTTATAATACCGCAACTCACTGATTCAAGGTAGATTTAATTGGACAGTTTGGAGGCACTAAAACTGATAACTAGAAAACATCATACACAGCACCATGTATACCACTCTCCTGGAAAACAAGGGAAATGGTGCCTCTGTGTCTGAACAGAAATATCATTTATAAGCCCATCATGTTGAATTATCCTCCACTACATAAGACCATATCAGTCAGCTGAGAAATTCTGGTCTCAGTGTAGCATCTGGGAATGAACATCAGAAATATAAACGGTGTAAATGGCAGACATACTGTGGTGTGTAGACTTTTTTTCTGACCTCATAAAGCACTAGACTGAGACACTGTTGTTGGACTGGCAACTCAGCACCATAAAATCCACTGCCAATCATTAGTTGACCGGAGTTCCACTGTGGCGACCCCTAACTGGGAAAAGCCGAAAGAAGCAGTTAGCTTGTATGTAAATTATGTACACTTGAAGCTCCTCTTTGAAATAACAAATTCATCCTGCAGTCCTGGGTTTGATTCTATGTTTGACTGATTAAGCTACTTCAGATATTTTTAGCAGAGCTTCGCCCTTGTGACCAAACCACGCCAACTGTGGGTAAATCCAGCATTACCCACACCCTGGCGTGGGTTATTGCTATAATATTGCCTCTATTTTATAGGTTCATAGGTAAGTACTAGGCTATCTGCCCAAGGGCATCTATAAGCCTAGCCAGAATGTGTTGGCTGATATCTAAGAAGAAAGGTGTGATAGGCCCTCCTTTGAGCAGGTAACCTAGAAAATGATTTAAAACAGAAATTTTATAACTTAAAATATTTTCGAAAATAAATATTCAGGTATGATGTGTGCAGCAGGGGAATAAAGACATGATGAATTCAAGCTGTGCATACTGATAGAGTCAACATCAGTCTGTTACTGCTTCGCTTTAGAAAATCAGCATCTTCAAAGACATGGGTGGGATCACAGATGTTTTCTTTCATATGTCTAGTTGTACAAGTGTGTTATGCCACTGAACTGCAATAATAATGTGTAAATATTCAATAGCTGGCTTTTGATAGAAAAAAAAAAACAAAACTAAAATTAAATTAATTCAAAACAAAGTTGAGCCGAGCAATAATAACACTAACAATATACAGTGAAAAAGAGGCCAGTAAGAGATTTTTAATTAGTATTGCTATATAAAATTATGAGTTTGATTAATAATCTGATTGCTAGACTGTTATTTTAAGCCTTCTTTTCTTGATGATCAGTTAATAATTTCATCTTGGTCTCCTGAGAGATCTATCAGACAAGTTTGGAAATTAAGCTAATTAGCTCACACCATTACAGGTTGGCATTTTAGAGAAGACAGTAAAATACAGAAAATTAATGTCAGTGATATTACTTACAGCTTATATACTAGTTCTTTAGAAGACAAATTAACATTCAGCCCAGTTTTCTCAGAGATGCCTAAAGAGACCAGAAGGGAAATATCGGTCAGCTGTCTTCCTATGTAAGGGAAAAAAACATCCAAAGCTCACAGATGATGGAAACACTCCATAATGTGAATGAAACAGTACTGATCACTTCAGAAAATGAGGGAAAGGCACTTTAAGACTTGTATATCTATACCTATATCTATTTATTATATGTAATACACATACATACATACACCACACATATAGTATGTGTGTATGTGTGTGTATGTACATACATACAAATATTTCAACCACGGGCATTAATGCCCTTCTAGCTTGCCACTATACCAAAACACTTTTTCCCATAATAAGTAAACAGGTTGTTTTTAAAAAATCTAAAGTAGTACTTGCTTTAATGTAATTTGGTAGTCTGTTCTATCTAGTCTGTGTATGTGTACACATGTGAGAGTCTGTATTGTTCAAAGCCCTAATGTCACATCATTTCTTATGTCTTTATCTCACTGATTTCAGTATGGACATACCGAACATTAAAACTCCTTCATGTCACAGATAATGTAGCATAGGCAAAAATATCAAACCTAGAGGATGTATAAAACGAAAACTCACACAATAACATGCACAGAAGGCACAGATCCCTAAAAGCCCATCATTCCTTCCCTTCCTAAACAGTACATTAACTTGATGCTTTGGGGAAGGAAGTGGGTTCTTAAGATGGCAAAGATGTGATTTGTTTATTTTTTTAAGGTGAGACATTTTTTCACCTCAGAAGTAGAGATAGACTAAGAAGGGACATGACCCACTGGCTTTGCACTCTAATGATAGTAATATCCCTACTGTTAGTCTTTGAAGTGAATACTAAAAAGTAACACTTTTGCATAGCTACCCCCCACTTAAAAAAAAACTGCCACTTTGTTACATGTTGATCTAGATCAGTGTTGCTCAAATTGTGAGATTGGCCTCTTGTCCCTGCACATGCTCAGACCTAAGTCTAGAATAGCTTGTACTAAAAACGTTAACTATTTGGGATTGTATGTGGAATTGTGCTAAATACAAAATAATAGACATGAATCAATAGTTACATCTTACAGCAAATCTATAATAAAAGAGTAACATATAGAGTCAAACCTGGCTATTTCAAGAGTATGGATTGATTTGTAAAGGCAGATCATGTCTCCAAACCTGATTGACTTCTTTGAAGCAGTCACCAAAGCCATAGATGAGGGTAAAATGTTTCACACAGCTTATCTAGATCTCGCCAAGGGATTTCAACACCATCCCCACTCTGGAATTATAGATAAGCTCACTAAACTAGGTATAAATCCCTATGTCACAAGATCGGTTGCCAACTGGCTCACAGACAGAATCCACACTGTGAAAGTAGCGGATTCCTAATCCCCCCAGACCAGTGACAAGTGGAGTACCACAGGGTTCAGTCCTGGGTCCTCTCATGTATGGTATCTACTTCTCTGAAGTGCAGGCTAACACAGAAGGTCTTTTGAGTTAACAAAGTTTGCAGATGACTGCAAACTAGGAGCCATAATCGAAACTCCTAACGATGTGGACAAACTACAAAAGGGCCTCATTGAGACAGATACCTGGTGTCAAAGCCATGGCCTGAAGCTCAATGCCAAAAAGTGTATTGTTACCCCCTTTGGTAAAAACTCTGTACCCATGAACTACCACATAGCTGGTAGTCTACGTAATGTCAAAAATGTGATGAGACCTTGGGACACAGGTGGACAGCAGTCTCTCCTTTGATAATCACATCTCCACAGTGGTCAGGAAATCCTTCTACGTGGCTCATCTCATCACAAAAGGATTCTCATCCAGGAAAAAGAGGTCATTGTTCCCCTTACTCATCACTCATTAGACCCATTAAAGAGTACAATGCCTTTGGCATGTAAATTGCCACAAGACATCTACTTATGGAACAACTGAAAGACCACAGAAATACCTCAGAAAGAGGATTACTGGCCTCAAACAGATGCCCTATGCAGACCGTCTCAAAAACTAGCTTTGCTCCATCGCATCGCCTACTCAGGGCCCAGGTATCTCTGCCTAACATACAAAGCTATGTCAAACCCAGAGCTGTTGGACATGCTCACTTAAAGAAATCCCAATCCCTCCCGAGCTACACTCCTAGGGACCTAAACCTTGTCACCACAATAAACAGAACATGCTGGAGGATAGATTTCTGTCCCAGGGACTTCCCATACTCTGGAACAGACACCCTATCTATGTAAAACAGAACTCTCATTAGCACTCTTCAAGAAAATCTTGATGATTGGATGGGAAATGGGAAATTCACTTAGGGATCACTTCTGTGGCTCTGCTCGACAGGGGCCCAGGAAAATAAGTTCTTTGGGGGGGGAAACCCAAGGTACATTTTTGGCTGGGCTTTATATAGGCCCTAGGGCCAATAGCCTAGTACTACCTATGAACCTATGAACCTCACGTTGGCATGGGTGGAGGTCTGCTTTTGTACAGTATAGAATATTTGTTTCTTCACATGGGAGGTACAAAGTACTTTTGTGATATCTAGGGGAGGCTTAGGGAGGAAGTCAGTCTGAGAACCTATGATCTGGACATTACATTGCCATTAACCCATGGTGAGAGGATATGGTTGGCCTGAAATGCTCAAAGAAAATTGCTTAACTGTACCTCCCACACCACAGGTTTTGTCAGTGCCTGTCCTGTCTCTTACATGTCAGCTCTAATTTACCTTCCTTGTGCCTTATTTCTTTGTTCTTGTCTGTCCATCCTCATTTCTTTTTCTTCAGATAAATACATTAGCTCCATATCCTAGCCTCCTTCTGACCTTTTAAGAAAGTTTAAAAGATATATAGCAATGATAAGCGCAAACAGCATCCACCCAATGTCATCTTCAGTGCCTTATCTTTATATATAAGTGTGTGTATGTATGTATCAGTATAAATATATATATGTGTGTGTATGTAGTATGTATGTATGTATGTATATATATATATATATATATATATATATATATATATATATATATATATCTATAGGGTACCTGTCAAATCTTCGAATGCTCAAAATTTCAAACTTACATGGTCGAAGGACCAAATATTCAAAATTTTGAGTGCTCAAAGATAGACTTTCAGAGCACTCGTATAGGCAGATAGGGAGAACTTCCGGTCTTGGAGTTGGTATATTTAAGTAGGGGGTTAGATGCAGGGGCTTGCCCTGCCTATGCTATTAAAGTGTTTTTTTCTGTGTTTTTCTTTTTTTTTTTTTTTTTTTTTTTTTGTGATGTTCGAACATCCAAATGTCTTCAATATTTGGTCTCCACCATGTAATGCTTGACATTTTGGATGTTCCCGAACATTTAACATAGACCCTAATATATACATATATATATATATATATATATATATATCTATATATATATCTATATATCTATATTTGTGTATGTATATATAGATATACAAGTACCATTCACTCCACCTGAACTGGCCACTTTTTCAATGAAGTGAATGACTCTGTAATGAGTGTTTTGTTCATCCAAAAACAAAATATTTCCGATCAACAGAGTGATCTCATTCTTATGCAGGTTAGATACAATGTGAATTCAGAAAATAATTCTGAATCCTTCTGATATTATAAAAAGGTCTCATACATTAGGATGTGGGAATGTAGGCAAGGAGTAGGGTTATTGTAGGATTAAGTCAGGGCCTACGTGTGTGTGTGTGTGTGTGTGTGTGTGTGTGTGTGTGTGTGTGTGTGTGTGTGTGTGTGTGTGTGTGTGTGTGTGTGTGGGCATGTGTTTGCCCATTTGTGCCCTCTGAGCTATTTAAGCATTAGTAGTGTTTGTGGGGAGGGTTTTTAAATGTAAGGTGAAGGGTTACAGTGAGTTAGAATGAACAGTGTTTAAAGTTAAGGTTAGCTGGTATTAGGAAAGATGTGGTGCAGAAGTAAAAACACTTTTTGTACTAGTTAGGCAAATTTGCTGTTACCCTTTGAGATCTAAGTAATGACATTAATTGCTTTACCGAAGGGACTGAACATAACCCACTGGCTTTGGGAAAAAAACCCCTAATAAAAATAAGTAATATCCCTACTGTTAGTCTTTGAAGTGAATACTAAAAGTAACACTTTGCATAGCTACCCCCACTTAAAAAACTGCCACTTTGTTACATGTTGATCTAGATCAGTGTTGCTCAAATTGTGAGATTGGCCTCTTGTCCCTGCACATGCTCAGACCTAAGTCTAGAATAGCTTGTACTAAAAACGTTAACTATTTGGGATTGTATGTGGAATTGTGCTAAATACAAAATAATAGACATGAATCAATAGTTACATCTTACAGCAAATCTATAATAAAAGAGTAACATATAGAGTCAAACCTGGCTATTTCAAGAGTATGGATTGGATTTGTAAAAGGCAGATCATGTCTCCTAAACCTGATTGACTTCTTTGAAGCAGTCACCAAAGCCATAGATGAGGGTAAAATGCTTCACACAGCTTATCTAGATCTCGCCAAGGATTTCAACACCATCCCCCACTCTGGAATTATAGATAAGCTCACTAAACTAGGTATAAATCCCTATGTCACAAGATCGGTTGCCAACTGGCTCACAGACAGAATCCACACTGACCAGTGACAAGTGGAGTACCACAGGGTTCAGTCCTGGGTCCTCTCATGTATGGTATCTACTTCTCTGAAGTGCAGGCTAACACAGAAGGTCTTTGGCTAACAAAGTTTGCAGATGACTGCAAACTAGGAGCCATAATCGAAACTCCTAACGATGTGGACAAACTACAAAAGGGCCTCATTGAGACAGATACCTGGTGTCAAAGCCATGGCCTGAAGCTCAATGCCAAAAAGTGTATTGTTACCCCCTTTGGTAAAAACTCTGTACCCATGAACTACCACATAGCTGGTAGTCTACGTAATGTCAAAAATGTGATGAGACCTTGGGACACAGGTGGACAGCAGTCTCTCCTTTGATAATCACATCTCCACAGTGGTCAGGAAATCCTTCTACGTGGCTCATCTCATCACAAAAGGATTCTCATCCAGGAAAAAAAGAGGTCATTGTTCCCCTCTACTCATCACTCATTAGACCCATTAAAGAGTACAATGCCCCTTTTGGGTATGTACCTCACAAGACATCTACAACAACTGGAAAGACCACAGAAATACCTCAGAAAGAGGATTACTGGCCTCAAACAGATGCCCTATGCAGACCGTCTCAAAAAACTATAGCTTTACTCCATCGCATATCGCCTACTCAGGGGCGATCTCTGCCTAACATACAAAGCTATGTCAAACCCAGAGCTGTTGGACATGCTCCACTTAAAGAAATCCCAATCCCTCCGAGCTACACGCTCTAGGGACCTAAACCTTGTCACCACAATAAACAGAACATGCTGGAGGGATAGATTTCTGTCCCAGGGACTTCCCATACTCTGGAACAGACACCCTATCTATGTAAAACAGAACTCCTCATTAGCACTCTTCAAGAAAAATCTTGATGATTGGATGGGAAATGGGAAATTCACCCCAGGGATCACTTCTGTGGCTCTGCTCGACAGGGGCACAGGAAAATAATTTTCTTGGGTGGCGAAAGCCAAGGTACATTTTTTGGCTAGGCTTATATAGGCCCTAGGGCCAATAGCCTAGTACCTACCTATGAACCTATGAACCTACGTTGGCATGGGTGGAGGTCTGCTTTTGTACAGTATAGAATATTTGTTTCTTCACATGGGAGGTACAAAGTACTTTTGTGATATCTAGGGGAGGCTTAGGGAGGAAGTCAGTCTGAGAACCTATGATCTGGACATTACATTGCCATTAACCCATGGTGAGAGGATATGGTTGGCCTGAAATGCTCAAAGAAAATTGCTTAACTGTACCTCCCACACCACAGGTTTTGTCAGTAGTGCCTGTCCTGTCTCTTACATGTCAGCTCTAATTTACTTTCCTTGTGCCTTATTTCTTTGTTCTTGTCTGTCCATCCTCATTTCTTTTCTTCAGATAAATACATTAGCTCCATATCCTAGCCTCCTTCTGACCTTTTAAGAAAGTTTAAAAGATATATAGCAATGATAAGCGCAAACAGCATCCACCCAATGTCATCTTCAGTGCCTTATCTTTATATATGTGTGTATGTATGTATCAGTATAAATATATATATGTGTGTGTGTATGTAGTATGTATGTATGTATGTATGTATATATATATATATATATATATATATATATATATATATATATCTATAGGGTACCTGTCAAATCTTCGAATGCTCAAAATTTCAAACTTTACATGGTCGAGACCAAATATTCAAAATTTTGAGTGCTCAAAGATAGACTTTCAGAGGCACTGTATGGTGCAGATAGGGAGAACTTCCGGTCTTGGAGTTGGTATATTTAAGTAGGGGGGGGTTGGGGATGCAGGGGGCTTGCCCCCCTGCCTATACTATTAAAGTGTTTTTTTTTCTGTGTTTTCTTTTTTTTTTTTTTTTTTGATGTTCGAACATCCAAATGTCGAACATTTGGTCTCGACCATGTAATGCTTGACATTTTGGATGTTCGAACATTTAACATAGACCCTAATATACATATATATATATATATATATATATATCTATATATATATCTATATATCTATATTTGTGTATGTATATATAGATATACAAGTACCATTCACTCCACTGAACTGGCCACTTTTCAATGAAGTGAATGACTCTGTAATGAGTGTTTTGTTCATCAAAAGCAAAATATTTCCGATCAACAGAGGATTCATTCCATGCAGGTTAGATAAATGTGAATTCCAGAAAATAATTCTGAATCCTTCTGATATTATAAAGGTCTCACATTAGGATGTGGGAATGTAGGCAAGGTAGGGTTATTGTAGGATTAAGTCAGGGCCTACGTGTGTGTGTGTGTGTGTGTGTGTGTGTGTGTGTGTGTGTGTGTGTGTGTGTGTGTGTGTGTGTGTGTGTGTGTGTGTGGGCATGTGTTTGCCCATTTGTGTGTCTGAGCTGTTAAGATTAGTAGTAGTGTTGTGGGGAGGGTTTTTAAAATGTAAGGTGAAGGGTTACAGTTAGGAACAGTGTTTAAAGTTAAGGTTAGCTGGTATTAGTGATGTGGTGCAGGGGGTAAAACACTTTTGTACTAGTTATAAATTTGCTGTTACCCTTTGAGATCTAAGTAATGACATTAATTGCAGTTAATCGGGTGCAGGAAATGGAAGTAGTAAGAACATCAGAGATGGAAATAAATTAGTATGTGTTTAGGTGATGTGACCCTTTTGAGTCAGGAGCAACAAGCTTGCTTGAAAAGGTAATTTTTTATTGTTTTTTTGCTATTGGAGTAAGAGTTGATTTCCTTCTGGTGACTAAGAAGAGCTAGTCAAAGAGTTGCAGCTATAATAGACACACTGAATGAGTTATATGATTAAGATCTGTCGAGGAAGTGAGGAGAATGTGAGTTGTTTTCTGAGTAGATTCGGAAGTTGTAGGGGATGTTTTTTTTTTTTCATTTTTCAATATGAAGTTAAGGGTTTGAGATAAACAAATTCCAAAGTACTTGAATAATGTGGCATTGTCTATTTTGCCGTTAAGTGTATGACGTGAAAGTCTTTAGGAATTCAAGAAAGTTTCTGATTGGTTCTAAATAGCACTGCTGTAATTTTTGGAAGGATTAAGAAAAAGTGTGTTTCAGTATACATTCGTTAAGTGAGTATAAACTGGATTGGAGCTGGGATTGAATGCAATAATGCTTGTGACTGGACTTGCAGAAGACCATGTCATCAGTGTGTAAGTGGTAGGTAAGGGAAGTCATAAATGGACTTTAACGAAGCTAGAAAATAGTAAGAGGTCAAGAAGCTACACTTGAGGTCTTTGTTTGAGATGGACGATCCAATTTTGATTTTGAAGTAAGCATCTAAAAGCAAGTCTTTGAACCCCAGTAGAGAATAGGTAGTATGGTACTAGTGCCAATTACTATTAGATTGCTGAGTAGGAGGAAGTAGTCATTAAGATCAAGGCCTTTAGTTAGGTCTGTGAATACAGCTAATGTTTTCTTTATCATTATAGTTTAGCAAGAAAGAGGTAGGTCTCACCACGATGTTGTAGAAAATAAAACTCCGTATCTCTTTTCAATAGAAGCAAAAATATAACTTTATTCCATAAACAACAAGGATAAGCGCTTTTGCGTAGATTAGTACTACGCTTCATCAGATAATGTTTAGAAAAAAGAACTCTGTATTTAAACCCAAAAGAGCGGGAACTTAAATAAAAGTTATATTTTTGCTTCTATTGAAAAGAGATACGGAGTTTTATTTTCTACATCATCGTGGTGAGACCTACCTCTTTCTTGCTAAACTATTTTTTGGACTTGTGAGTGTTGGTCTCTTGATCAGAGCAGTTACTTCTTGTGGTTTTTATTTCTTTATCATTATATAATCAGTAAGGGGTGTTCCATGCAGTCATAGTACAGCACCCTGGCCAGAATCCATTTGTTTGAGTGGAGATGGTGGTGATGGATGTATTCAGAGTGCTGGGTACATATATTTTTCTAAGATTTTTCCCAAGTGTGGGTAGAATGGAAATTGGGTTGAAAGAGGGATGTGCCTTTTTTGGATTTTTAAGCAGGGGTATGCTTAGAGTTGTTTAAGTGCGGCATAATATTTTTGGAGAGATATAAATTGCAGATATGGATAAGGAGGAGAACAAGCTGGCATTGTCCGTGATAAATAAACCTTTGCTTAAGACTCTCACAACCTGGGGGTGAGTGTAGCAATATTGCTGTGTAGGGCAGTGACATGTTTGGGTTTTTTATTAGTTTGAAGTGGAGGGGAGAGATAATTGAGGAAGGGGTGGTAGCTCTTTTTTGTAGGGTACAGTAAAGTTAGCATGAGTGAGCTTGATAAATTCTTTCATGAGGTCAGTGCAGGATAGTTTCGTTTACATACAGTAGATAAAGTTTGAAGAACTAAGTTTCTTGGGAGTGTCACCCTGTAAATTCATTTTCATCCAGAAGTGTTTTTGGTTGGATAGGAGTCCAGTTTGTTTGAATTTGTGGAAGGAGGATTTATGTCTCTTGATAGTCTGCTTGACAAGGTTACATAGTGCTATATAGGAGATGTGTGTTTCAGTAGAGGGGGTCCTGTTTGCACTTGCAGCAAGCTTCATCTCTAAAATTTAGATGTTTCAGTTCAGAAGACCTGTGTTCAGGTTTTAGTCATTGGTATTTAGATGAAGGGGAAAGAATTTATCTTGTAGCTGGAGAAGGGTTGGATAAGAGTGCTGGCAGCTTTATTAGAGTCTTCTAAATTAATAATTGGTGACCAATCACAGGAGGAGAGCTGTTTTGTTTTGTTTTCAGTTTATTGATGCTGCTGATTGCTTGTAGTCTAACACAAGTATAGATAGGAGCTTAAGAGTTTGATAAATAACAGCGAAGGAGGTTGGACACTGGTCACTGAATGAAGGTGGAATAAAGGTTATGGTTTGGCTGAGTGGAGTCTGAGATAAGTTATAGTAGGCCTAGCTCAGCAAAAAATTCAGAAATTTCTGAGAAGGATCAGGGGCTGAAGTAGTTAAGGTTGAAATCTCCTAGGATGAGAATGTCATTGTTTAGTTGTATCTAGGATATCAGAGATGAGAGATTTGAATTTGTCTAGAAATGTCAGAGGGGGTAGACAACATCTTGTTAGGTGAGGGAAGCTACAAGAGTATCTAGTTAGGACTGAAATGGGGGTAGAAGGCCTGGGAAAAGACTGTGAGGGTGAGCTGGAGTTGTTGAAAAGAGTATTGTGCCATCTCCTGTCCTTTCACCTGGTCTAGAGTCATGAGCATATTGATAGTAGGGAATAAAGTGGAGGAAATTAGAGAGTGTTGTTTTAGCCAGAATTCAACAATTACTAGAATGTGAAGACTGTCTTGGGAGATTAAGGCATTTATCTGATAAAGTTTTTTGATGCCTTAGGCATACAGAAGTGAGCAGATGAAAGTGTGTGTTTGGTGAAGGGAGTTTATGGGGGGGGGGGTAGAATGGGTCATGGTTGAGGTCAAGGTTATGTCTTAGGAGTAGGGTGAGTAGCATGGTGGGTAGTCAGATGATGGATTTGTGGAGCTGTTTTTCAGTTATGTGGATTGGTTTCTTGATGTTGAATATTATAAATTATAAAATGAGCCCCATTAATATTCCAAAACGTGCACACTGATTGATCAGCATGCCCGTTGTCAGTCCCACAATATACCAACAGAAAAAGGTCTGGTCGCCCGGACTTTTTTCCGTTGGTATAAAGTGCTAAAAAAATTTTTTTAACAAATAAAAAAGAAAAAAACAGAGCAACAGAGACTTTCTTTTTGCCGTTGCTTCCATTTCAAAGCATTGCTGTACTGGGTATGTGTGGGACGCAAGTCCCATAAGCATGCTCAGTACATCAAAACAAGGAAGCAGTGTACCACAACCAGCCAAGGAACAGTAATGTGCTGTTATACAAAGACATTATTTAAGGAAAAGTAAGTATTTTTTTTCTTAAATAATATCACTGTATAATAGCAATAACCGACTCCGTGGTTGTGGTATATTGAAATTTACCCACGGTTGGCTTTATTTAATCACTCGAGCTTCACCCTCATGATTAAACCACACCAACCATGGGTAAATCTTCAATATACCACACCATGTCATCTGTTATTGCTTAAGTATTTTGAGGCTGCTGTGGTGTTAGGGGTACCAGTTAGGGAGTTTTTGAGTAAGAAGAGATGGAAGTGACATATGAGAGATTATTTGAATATTGTGTTACAGGGCTGTAACAGGTGACCCGAAGTGTTAGGCAGAGAATGTGGTCTGTGGAGAGTGGCTGTAACTAGCATACCTTAGCTGTACCGTGGATAGGCTGTTCCATTTGTAGCTGTACCTCCTTTTTGTTGCACATCCATTTGACAACCATGGCTGCATAAGCCATCCTGACATTACGTTTGTCTTCTTTCAAGTTAATGATGGATAACATGAAAAATGCAGGATAAGAGAAATTATGATTGTTTGTCTAGGATGTACTGCCATGTGGATCCTAGCCATTGCTTTTCACTTGTTATCCAGATTTAATGATTTCATTCATGCTTTCATAGCTGGGTTAGTCACTATTGTTATTGAAGTAAAAAGAAAGAAAAAAAGTTTTTTTATTTTATCATGAATTTTCTACTTGATTTGCCTGTTGTGAAATATTCTGCATCTAGATGTTGGTATTTCTTTACCTTAATAACAAATTATTTTTGAGGACTATCAGTTTGGTCATATTCTTATCTGCACTTCACTCAGAAAAACTAGCAAAACATATGATTCATGTCTATATAATAATTGCAAAGACTACAGTCCTCTGCTGGCCTAATGTACATCTTTTTCCTCCAAATGGATGCATAATAATAACCAGTTCTAATTTTAACTTCAGGTGAGGCATACTTTCTACTATATGTTTCAGAAACGGGTGTGACTTCTCTGTTGGCTCATCAGTTTGAGAATAGTGGTATAACATTCTGCTAGGATATATTATATATTTATTTATGTATGTATGTATTTTTTTTACATTCCTGCAGACTTTGGTTAACCTGTGATCCATAAGTGTGACTTTTGGAATATATTTCTGCTCCCCATCCATGGTTATGCCCTCTGTAATTAACACAGATCAGTATGCCATCATCTTTATTTTAAGAGTAAATTAAAACTCATTTATAAATAAATGATCCTTCATAGACTCTACCAGTAAAAAGTATGATGCAATAAATGGCATGTTTATGAAAACAAGCTTGGATGTTACTCTAAATGGACTAAATTAGTCTGCTCAGTGTACTGTCTGTAAGTTCTGTATTAGTGTATAATGTTATTAACATCTGCATTAATAAACACGTCAACAAAACAAATATACAAGTAAATTAAAAAATACATAACTTCAGAACAACAAAATTAATAAACTAGAGAACTAAAAAAAAGAGCAACTATTCAGCTTTAAAAATAATGCAGTTGTTAAACCCAACTTTGTCTTGAATGTTGAAAGTAGTAATAAGGTATTCTTTAATTATATGCAAACTGTATGTTGGCAGCGTGATGGTGATCTCTGGAGGTGGGAACTTGAGATTTGTGAAGTGATTCCAAGGAAGCTTGTGTCCGTTGTCATCCTGAATTATCGAGACTTAACGCATTTGTGAAGCTTCCTTAGCAGAAGATGCTTTTCCCTTTCTTCATCACCCTCATACTCATTCTTTGCTCAAAGGAGGTGCAAGTGAGTGAATGTACGTGACGCTGTGAATAGATGCTGTTTATATTCGTAGCATATACTATTTTAATGTTTTTGCTTGTCTGAAGAGATTGCCGAGACATTCTGGGGTTAAACATTATACATTAACATGAAGCATTCTAACATATCGTGCTGCTGATGAAAATTTGATGTATAGAAACTTTTGATTAGTCCAATGTTTGATACGATAAATAAAGAAGGATGACTGATGTTAGTGCTGAAGCAGCATGTTTCTTTTTTGGGATGTTGATGCTTGTTTGAACAGTCATGAATTGTAAAGCTTCTTACATCAATTGTGATAGTGATGATACATGGCTTGATGGTTACAGGAGTTATGGTTGAAATATCCAGATTGTGTTGGGAGACAGAGGAATTAAACAAATAATAAAAAACTAGATATATCAATAAAGTGAACCGTAATCCACAGGATAAACGCTCCGTTGCACAAGTCAATTGTAAGCAAAAGTAATATAAGATATATAATCACAGCAGAGCGACCATGAAGCACAGAGTCTCTGAATCCTTTAAACATATACTATATATTTATTGTAAAACAATTAGAACGGTGAGCACTTTCGCATTTAAGCTTCATCAGACCTTGAAATGAACAGGCAAAGACACTCCATTTATAAAAATTTAAAAACACAACATCCAATCAGAATGTTAACTCAACTGAAATGCTAATACATTCTTAAAAGCACAATATACAATAAACATACAAGAAAGGAAAACATTTCTTAAAAACTGAGTATCAAATAAAAACTTGTCAATATAAACTTATAAGAAATAAAACAATGTATATCTCTACATAAATGTATAGAAATATATATATATATATATATATATATATATATATATATATATATATATATAAAACGTGCATCAAAAATGAACTGTTATTTCTGAATTCTTCTTTTCTTTAACAGGGGCTTAATGGAAGCCCTCTCATTGAGCCCACTACCCCTGTCTGCTCTCAGAATAATAATCCAATTTATTTCTCTGTACTCTGTATGATTGCTGATGTCACCTCCTCTGATAGTGGGTATAATGTTCTCAATAACCCTGAATATGAATGAATGTGTATGACCAACTTGCATGATGTGTTTGGGAAAGGACATTGTGTTCAGATCTCTTCTTAATATGGTACACATGTTCTCTAATCCTATCACGCAAGACCCCGTTGGTCTTCCCCACATACAATGAGCTGCAAGTGACACATCCCGCTAGGTAGACTACATTAGTAGTTCTACAATTAGCATTGGCATGAAACACAAAGTCCCTATGTAAGTCAGGGTGATAAAAAATACTAGAAGTATTAATCAAGGAGAAAACATTGCAGCCACCACATGGTAGGGTAATTCCTACATCACTATACATATTACTATTGCCCCTTTCATAACAAAGTAGCCTCTTTAAATTCTTTCTATTTTTATAAATAAACTTGGGTCTATTACCTACAATCTCACTGATTTCTGAATCAACTTGTAAAATAGACCAATTCTCAGAGAAAACTTCAATCAACTGCTTATTATCCCCTGCATAATAAAAGGGTATCCTAATATGGCCATTGCTCCCAATAGGATCTTGTGGCACCCTCCTCAGAGTCTCACATATTGGTCCAAAATACGGAGCTGCAGAGCTCTCTCTCAGCCTCTCCAGATCTGACCAATTCTTACTAATCTCATCATGTCTATACCCTCTCTCCAATAATCTGTCCTCTAGGTTCTTAATCTCATTCTCAAAGCCATCTGATGTGGAATTCAACCTGGATACCCTCATACCTTGGCTTTTTATTAAATTCCGAAACACATATCCTGGATGCATACTCTATCTATATAGGAGTGCATTCCTATAACATGTTTTACGGAAAACGCCAGTATTAATCATGGAATCATGTAACTTCTCTACATAAAGATCTAAAAACTCTATTCGTGTATAGGACCAGTTAACAGTGAATTTCAAACAACTAGTAAGACTATTCATCATCTGATGGAACTTACATAACTCTTCACAACTCCCTTTCCACAGGAGGAACAAATCATCGACAAACCGTCGATAGAAAAGCACATTGGTCTGAAATTCTTCCTTATTGAATAATATGACATTTTCCCATTGTGCCAGGAACATATTGGCGTAGCTATTGGCACATGAAGTACCCATAGCTACACCATGTTTCTGAATGTACAATTTATCATTGAAAGTAAAAAGATTATTTTCTAATATAATCTCCAAGAAACAACAAACAAGGTCAATTTGTACTAATGAAGCTCCACTATTGGCTTGGAGGTACTCATGTATATATTGTACTCCCACATCATTGGGAATCCTTGTAAATAACGATTGTACATCAAATGTCACAAACATAACATTCTTAAGGTCATGGATCCCTTTCAGACATTCATACAGATCCACTAGGAACTGTTTAGAGTCTTTCAACACCACTTTGTTTAAATTAATAACTGGTCTCAAATATTTCTCAACATAAATTGACAGGGGCTCTGTGATCCAACCTCCACCTGCTACAATAGGTCTCATAGGCGGATCATATGAGTGTTTGTGTACCTTCGGTAAACCTTGGACCAAAGGTACCAATGGATTGGCCACTGTAAGATAATTGTATGTCTCCTCCATAATAAGATTCCCAGTAAATACATCATCTAACATGTTCTGAACTGCTAAAGTGATCTCATAAACATCAGTGGTGGTGATCTTACTATAGTACTTATCATCACATAACATTCCCTCCATAGACTGTATATAGTGTGTTCTGTCCATAATAACAGTAAGGCCTCCCTTATCTGCTGGCCTTATAATAATAGACTTGTTATTTTGTAAATCCCTCAGTGCTGCTCTTTCTTTATATGTTAAGTTGTACTTAAATTGTCTATTGATACGACTACTTTGATTATCATAAAATCTATATAGATTCTCTTCTGTGAGTTTCATGTTAAGCTTCTACCAGGGGATGATTAATAGGAATGAAATTACTCAATTTCTTAAAATGTGGACAGCAAGAACTGCTATCTGTCTGGGTGTCCCCCTTTTTTGGGGTTGCCATACTGTAAACACAACATAATATTCCTGCAGAAAATTTTCAAATCCAAGATAGTATCAGACATTCTACTTCTACATGTGGGAATAAAATTCAAACCCTTACATAACACATCCCTCTCCTTAGGGAATATCTCTTGTGAGGAAATATTCAAAATTAATGACTCGCTGCCTTGCCCCACATCTTTTTCAGGGTTTGATTTGGATTGTATTCCCCTGAAAACTTGTGCTTCTGGCACCCTCTGCTCATGGATCTCATCCGTCTCCCTCCTCTGTCTACCCTGACTGGTAAAGGAAAAGGGAGTTCACCTATGTTCCCATTACAGGACTTATTCAACATGCTGTCATTTGCCCGACTATCAAATGCATTAGTTGTATTTTTATTTTTGTTCTTGGGTCTCACAACCCTATCGCTTACTGAAACAGTACTGTCAGACTTCCTGTTATCAATAACCACATTTGGATAGAGATTTCCCTCTCCCAATTGTGATGGACATGTCCCAACATCCTTATTCATATCAGAGAGTACACCAGATAAAAATATTGGCACAACATTATTGTGTTCTCTTAAACATGTCTCTACAAACTCACCAGTACTCTCAATAAGAGTGGTGACTTGTTCCTCACATTTTTCATACAAACTGACTTTTTCAGATACTGGGTCATTACAAATGCAAACCGCACAATTTATAGGCAAAACAGTTTCCCTGGCCACAGAAACCCTGCCGCCAGGGATGCCATCATTGGAATTAAAAGTTCTTTCATTGTTATGTCCCACGCGAGGCCACATAAAGACGTGGCCTGTTTTGAAATCATTAATGTCTGTTGTAATTTTCGTTTTCTTCTGTTGTGCTAATTTACGTTTGAAAACTGCTACACTATCCAACAAACTTTCGAACAAAGGATTCAGGGTCTCTTTAGAATATTTATTACACAAAACCACTTGTCTTTCTCTCAGTGTCTCTTAGCTTATCCTCTTCAGGACCAAAAAAATTAAATTAATGAATGCATATACTTTGCGCTTACCTCTAGATTTAACTGCTGCCAACCAGTAAGCAATTCCAGATACTGTGAGCCCTGTGTGGGCATGTTAAACACATGCAGTCCTCGAGGTACAATCCTTTTCTCTAAGCACAGTTCAAAGTGGTGGCGTTGTGCTTGTAACTTCTTCAATTTTAGAAAATCGCGCTCGAATAATAAAAAACTGGTTGGAGAACAGATTGGGATAGTGTTTACTGAAGGGTATTGTGAAGTGTTGTGGTGTATTGTAGAGCAGAATTCAGATGACATGAAGGGATAGCACTTAAAATGTTTAAATGAGCTTGTGAAGATGCAGTGCTTGAGTGAAGATTTTCTGCAGTGCTTGTGGTAACTCTCCATCTGTTTTCTCACCGTAATTTAAAGTATCATGAAGAAATAGCCTGTACGTTCATTACCGGTCATAAAAGTTTAGTTCAAAATAAAGGGGACAATTGGTAAGCAACTTAAATAAACAAAGATAAGTAAAATGTACAAATGGCTGTAACTCATAATTAGTGTGTGTGTCTTAAACAAAGACACGTATATTTGGATAATGCAGTAATGAATGCAGTAAAAGAGACCACAACTGACTAAGTTACATGTAACAAGACGTGTGGTAGTATGCAAATATTATAATCAAGTGTCAATGTCCAAAAGAACTGTGAGATGATTGCATATGTTAATGGTCAATCTTTAGGCAGCTTTGTTCCGAGAGTACAAAGGATGGGGGATACTGCCACCAGGGATGATGTCGCTGCACCACGGGCAGAGATACATGGGTGAATGCATTTTTGAAAAAATGATAAATGTCATCATAAAAATGAATGACAAATCTTACATTAATTATTCAGGTTGCAGACATTGCATAATATCCTAAAAGTAATAACTTGCAGTTAAAAGATATTAATTTTTAGAGACTGATGTCATTCATTAACAAAATAATATATGTTAATTTTCAATATTAATTTTAATCTATTTTTTGTAAATGGAAATTAACATATCATCAACATTAAAGAGAATATATTTAAATTACTGACTCGTATAGAGTTACAGATGGTACCTTAGCTGTCCATAGCTATTACACTTTCATACTTGCCTACAGCTGCATATCTAAGGAGCAGGAATGCATACAGCTGAAATGCAATGGTTAACACAAGACAATCCTGAGTTACACAATATACCTTTAAATTACTAGTTGTTTATAAGCACCTTCATATATCAAAACACATATACTGTTTTCAAAAATAAGAGCTCATCTAGCTCATAGTAATTTTCTAATTACATGGTAAGCATTATAAATGTAATTTATTTTCAATATTTCAACAAATTCAAACTATCAGTTACAAATTTCAATTTTATTGTTTGCACATCAACAAAATTATTTGCTGTATATATAATTTTGTATCAACTTTATACAAAATCTTTCTATATGTATGGCTGGTTGTACATATACATGTATGTGCGCCTGTAGATATATGTTTATGTTAAAGGTTGTATGTGTTTTGATATGTGTAGAGAAATATTTATTTGCTTAGTAAAATGTTGAATTTATATAAACTTAGTATGAGAGTTGATATAATTCTTATATCTAATTTTATTACTAGACATAATGGAACAATCAAATTATAATATGGCTGGGCTGAACTAATTTTGCTTTTACTGTTAAGTAGAATGACTTGAATAGATTTACTATTCAAGTCTGGAGTTTTATACTCCATGGGGGGATGGATAGTTAGACTTGTTTCATGTTGCATATGTTTTGGACATTTATTCATATTCAGGTGTTTACCAAATCATACAAATTGAACAC
The DNA here is from genome assembly GCF_019279795.1 of Protopterus annectens. Classification (NCBI taxonomy): domain Eukaryota; kingdom Metazoa; phylum Chordata; order Ceratodontiformes; family Protopteridae; genus Protopterus; species Protopterus annectens. Next base: position 400,612,647 of record NC_056750.1, on the reverse strand, counting down.
CAAATAGTATTTAAAGTTCTTGAGTTTCATTATTACCGACACAAGATTTTCTGTAGGTACAACTGGATTATTTTCTATATCTCAGAATGTTTTAAATGAATTGTTCTTTAACTTAAAATATGACAAAACTAAAATGTATTTCAATCAATATAAATGGGTTAAATAGTGGTTGCAAAAGGAATAGTTTCTATAAATACATACAATTATTTTCACCACAAGTAATATTTATCCAAGAAACCAGCTGTTAACAGATGATGTAGTGAGACTTAATAATAAACAGTGTACACTTATAGCAAGTTCCCAATTTGGTCAGAGAAGAAGAGTTAGCAGCTATTCTCTGGAAAAATACTCTGCCATTACCAAACATCCTCAACATTTATGGTGATGATAAAGGTATGTTTTGTTTAGTAAATCTACAAATCAACTCAAAGATATATTCACTTGTTAATATTTATTGGATACCAGGAATGGCTGTTAAAACAACCAACCTTCAACTGGATAAAATATTACAGTACTCAAAGGGAAGCCTTATTTTGGCAGGAGACTTTAATTGTATTCTTAATGATAAAGACCAAATATACCCTCCAAATCCCCTAACTTTCTCTCTCCATTGCGCACCTTAACATCCGCAGCATTAATAACAAAATCACCCACCTCCATGCCCTGCTAGATATATACACTCTTTCGACATCCTATGCCTATCCAAAACCTGGCTCAAACCTGCAATCCTAGACAGGGAGATTACTCCCCCTGGCTACAACATCCATAGACATGACCGTCAAGCCAAAAAAGGTGGTGGGATAGCTATCCTTTACAAAAATGGCTTACAAATTACTGTATTACAAGAAAAACCTCCCTCTATAAGAAATGCTGAAATCCTTATCTCCAAACTCAAACTTAATCCACACAAGTCCGTCTATATAATCTGCACCTACATTCCCCCTGGAAATAATATCAGTACCCGAGAAGAGATCCTTAGCTGGCTTTCTATTCGATTTCCACAGGAAACCATAGTCCTTGGCGATGTCAGTACAGACTGGAAAACCTGCACCTCAGTAGACCCTTCCACCCTCTTAAATCTTCACAGTTTTTCTCAAACCATTCAAGCCCCTACCAGAACCAGCAAAACTAACAACAAAGAAAGCATATTGGACTGGACTCTGATAAATAAGCACCACCAAACTTATACAGTAGGTACACTACCTGATGATTTAAGTGATCACACTCTTACTTATTCAGACTTGAAACTACCTCCCCTAACCTAAGTAAATACAAAATGGTCAGAACTAATAAAAACTTTAATCTTGAAAGCTTCCTTACAGAACTGAATGCTTGTAACTGGTCTCCTCTTAAACAACTGCCACTGGATGATGCTGTAGCTTACTTCAACTCCAAGTTCCTTTCTATTTTAGACTCTCATTCTCTCTTAAGATCTATCAGGATCAGCTCAAAAACTGCCCCTTGGCTTTCAAAAGATACAAGGCATAAAATTATTCTGAAAAATAAACTCTGGACCAAATTCCGCAGCACTAAAGATCCCTCCCACCAATGTAACTTGAGACAAATAAGAACTGCCACTAAAAAAGCTGTTCTACTAGACAAAAGAAGCTACTGCTACAATCTACAACAAGCTAACCAACAAAATCCTTAAGTTTTGGGCAGGAATAAATAGTCTCTTAAAGCCTGGCACTCTGACACCCCATGCCCCATAGGTACTCCCCAAAACAACCCTAAACAAACTGTTGATACTTTCAATACATTTTTTTCTGAAACTGTCCAGTCCCTAGCTAATCAACTAGCCCCCAATATCTCCTCTCAGTCCACCTCCTCTAACTCCTCAATTCCCTCTTTTCTACTGCATCCAGTACCTACATCTCCTATCTGCTCTCTTCTCTAGAAACTAAAAACCTCCTCCCCTTCTGCTGACCATCTACCAGCTTAGTATCTAAAAACTGCAGCCAGACCATTAGTCTATCCCATTTCCATTCTGATTAACAGAACCATTGTTGAAGGCTTCGTTCCTTCGGTCTGGAAAATTTCACATATCATTCCCCTGCATAAAGGTGGAAACTCAGCAGTACTAACTACTGACCCATAGTCCTTCTCTCCACCCCTAGCTAAAGTCATGGAAAAATGTGTCCAAAAACAACTACTTAAACACCTATTAAATAACAATCTACTAGCTGACTGTCAACATGGTTTCCGACCTTTCCACAGCACCACTTCAACCCTCCTTTCCTTCACTCACCACATCAACAGAAATCGAAACAATAGTTTACTCACCTCTGCTCTCTTTATAGACCCGTCCAAAGCCCCCGATATGGTTAATCACCATAATCTGATAAATATACTTAAAACTTTCACACTCAACTCTAGTGCTTTAAAATGGTTTGAATCATATCTGCATAACAGACAACAGGCGGTGCTCTGGCAAAATAACTTATCCAACCTCCTTCCCATTACCATTGGAGTACCCCAAGGCTCTGTACTTGGCCCCCTTCTGTTTTCTGTTTTTATTAATGATCTTCATACCAGTATTCCCTCTACAACCTGTATACAATACGCTGATGATTCTACTTTGATTTGCTCGGCCTCATCCCATCACTCAACACTTTCAAAACTGTTGAAACTCGGTTCCTAAAACATTGCTTAATCTTAACCCCCAAAAAACAAACTGTTACTTTTCTCCCCACCTGTAAATCCTCTCCACTCAACTTCTCTCTCCTGTCTAATAATGGTACCATCATATCAACTGACCCTTCCACCAGGCTCCTCGGAGTTGAGATAGACAACAACCTATGCTTTGACTCTCACATTAATAACACTATAAAATTATTTAACAGAAAACTAGGCTCCCTGTATAGAATTAAACAATTTCTTACACCTCTTGCTAAAACTACCATTGCCCATTCACATCTAATCTCTACCCTACTTTATGCCTCCCCCATTTATACTTATCTGTCCAAAACTAACCTCTCCAAACTGGCAACCACCTACAACAGTATTGCCAGATTTGCCTCTAGCTCCACTTTTAGAACGCACCACTGCTTAAACCTAAAGCAATTAGGATGGCTTGAGCTTCAAAATCTGATCTTATTTCATCAGCTCTCCTTAGCCCATAAAATCCTCTATAATCCTAACAACATCCCTATTCTCAAGACACTTATTTCACCTTATTGCAACCTCAAAATCCTACGTTCTTCTAACAAAATTCTTATATCAACTTGTGAATCCAATAACTTGGCAGGCACCTCCTTGTTTTCTAACACAATAGAAAAAGTTTGGAACTCTCTTCCTGACAACCTCACTGCAATCTCCTCTCTTCCCTGTTTTAAATCCTATCTCAAAACTCATCACAAAACCCACTGGTTTTGCCCCTGTACTAACCCTGACTAGCTTGCCTAATGCCACTAGTATGGTCACTTTTGCCTGCTTTCAGATTAGTACATAAGCTTACTTTTCTGCTATCTTTCTTAATTTTGAACTCCCTCATCCTGTAATTAATCTCCTGTTGTTGCTTCTGTAATGTATGTCACTGCTAATTTGTGTTACCTCAGTAGTATATGTCAGTGCTATTTTATATATTTTTTTCTGAGTGAATTTTTGTAACATTGCTATTAATATTCATGTATTTTTTCTCTTGGAGCTTTTCTCCCTGGACCTCTGCTGAAAATGGACATATATCCAGTTGGACCAGACCGGTCAACAAATGTAAAAATAAAAAAAAAAAATAAAAAAAAGACACCAATGTTATGTGGAAATGCAGAATATTAGCCACAGCAAAAGCTTTAATAAACTTTTAACAACCTTCTCCTACAGAAAGGCTTCACTGAGGCCAACAACTGGTGTCAGAACCATAGCCTTAAGTTCAATGCCAAAAAATGTCATTATCCCCTTTGGGAAAAACCCGGTTCCCATGAATTACCACATTGATGGTAGTCTGCTGAACACAGAAGGTGTTATAAGAGATCTGGGAGCACAGGTTGACAGCAACCTCTCTTTTGACCACCGCATTGCCACTGTGGTCAGAAAGTCCTTCTATGTTGGACATCTCATTACTAAGGGTTTTACATCCAGGAAGAAAGAGGTCATTGTCTCCCTCTACTCCTTGCTCATTAGGCCAGTCATTGAGTACAATGCTGCATTTGGCATGTACCTTACTAGACACCTGCAACAACTGGAGAAGCTGCAAACGTACCTCACAAAGAGGATCCTAGGCCTTAAACACTTGCCCTATATGGACAGACTCAAAAAACTCCCAACTATTCTCTGTCTCATATCGCCTACTTAGAAGCAATCTCTGCTTTACTTACAAAGCCATGTCTGACCCAGCTCTGTTAGAAATGCTACAGCTAAAGAAATCCCAATCCCTCTGCCACACATGCTCCAGAGATCTCAACCTCATTACCACAATCAACAGAATGTGCTGGTTGGACAGGTTCATAACCCAGAGACTGCCTATGCTATGGAATAGACTTCCCATACATCTCAAACTGAGCACCTCACTGGTCCTCTTCAAGAGGTATCTTGATGAGTGGATGGGAAATTGCAAATTCACCCCAGGGATCTCTCCAGTGGCTGTACTCGACAGAGGCACTGGGAACTAAGGTTGATTGGCACAATCTCAGGGTAATCCAGTGGGCAAGGCTTGTAAAGGCTCCAGGACTATTAGCCTAGTACACACCTATGAACCTAATATTAAGGATACTAATGAATATTTAGTTAGTGTCTCTCTCTTTTTTACTCACTTCTCAAATAGACATGGTACTCATTCAAAAATAGAGTGTTTTGTTTCTAATGACTTAACCACTTATTTAAATAACGTTAAAATAGTTTATGATCCAGTCTTGGACCACAATGACATAACTTTTGAATTTTCTTTGAATGACAATAAAAATGTCCATATTAAATGAATGTCAGCTTATATTACAAACCTAAAAGATTTCAAGGAATTCTTCAACAGAGATTGAAACATACATATGATTTAACAGTACAATGGAAGTATCAGAAGTATATGTATGTATATATATATATATATATATATATATATATATATATATATATATATATATATATATACATATATATATATGGGATGCTCTTAAATCCTATTTAAACGGAAAACATTTAAACTGGTGTTTATTTAGAGAAAAGCAATGGGACAAGGACTTAATAGATTTACAACAAAAAATTGATAGACTAAAATTAGAACAACAAGCTGGTAATAATAACTTGTCAAATGAAATAAATTTGCAAAATAAATATTTAGAAATTCTAAACCACAAAACTAAAATAAATTTAGAAAAAAATAAAAAATAGTGAATCATATGATAAATCCAAAATATTTACATAAAATACCATCTAGACCAAAATAATAATCAAAATAAGACATATTAAAGAATTATACAGTGAAGATAAAAAAGGGAGAGTCACTGCAATTCAAAATATTCTCAATGCATTTAGAAAACATTTCTTTAAAATTAATCAATGTAATCCAGTAATGGATCAGTAAGAAACAATAAAAGCATTTATTAGACAATATATTAAAATAGGATAACAGATCAACAACTGAAAAAAAATGATAAACCAATATCAATGACTGAACTTACAAATCAATAAGCTAAAACTTAATAAAGCCCTAGGGAATGACAGTATAATACCCAAACGTTATAAATTATGCCCCAAACTGCATTAAATATATTACTACATAATTTCCAAAAAGTAAAAATTTTGTAAAAGTTCCACAGTTATTTCACCTATATTAAAAACAGATATGGATCCTTCAAAATCTACTTCTTACTGGCCAATTTTATTCTTAAATGTTGACTACAAATTATTTATGTCTATAACGGCAGACATTGCGAAAGCCTCAAAAATATCAACTGGTTAGAACTCCCGCTAATACTTCAAGTCGATTACAGTATTACATCACTCAGACAAAACCCCAGCACTACAACAACTACTTCATCCCTACACCACTACCAGATCCTTAAGATCAAGCACCCAACACCTCCTTAAGGTAACCAAATTTAACAACGAGGCAGGTAAATCCGTCTATAGCCACTACGTCTCTAAAATCTGGAACTCCCTTCCTGCCCAGATAAGAAGTAACAACTCCTCAACCCAATTCAAGAAACTACTCAAAATACACTTTCTGAATAATAGACTATGCTCCTGTACCACCCCTGGCTAGTAATTCATTATTTTTTGCTATTATCAAGTAGAGAAATATTGTAACTACAGGCTTTTATTATTCA